>NW_010363630.1:168735-183271 GCF_000414095.1 Morus notabilis | reverse complement strand
AAACGATTGATTTTAAAAGGGCTTTAAGATGTACTTGAATTTAAGATTTCTCACGAAATCCGTTTTAAAGTCAAAATTAAATGGCCTGATTGAATTGGCTAGTTTTAGAAAGGCTTTTAAAGAGTATTTGAAATAGGAGTTCAAATGCTGCTCTGTTTGAAAGATATTTTTAGAACGTTTTATCTTAACTGAAATTAAGAAAAGCTTTAAGAAATTTAGTGATTCACTTATTTGAAATTATTGTTACAAATTAAGTATTCTTTCTTATATTAAAAAAAAAAAAATGTTCCGCAAATTTTAAGAAACCCCAGTAAGTACAAGTTAAAGTTTAAGTTACAGTGGCGGCCTCATAGGAGGGTCGTCACAGTAATACCGAGATTTCTCTTTTAATTATGTCAGTGCCTTTTTAACAAAGGGTGACGTGTCCATTGATCTTTTGTTGGACAGATATAAAGTCTATAACCTCGATCATTTTATCGATTCAAATTTTATTATAGTAAAAAAAAATTTTAAAATAATCGTATTTAATTTTTTTATTATAATAAAAAATTTTCATATAAAATCACATTTTAATTCGAATTAAAAACTCAAAAGGCCCTAAATAGGCGATCTGGGTTCTGTTTTATCAACAATATTCCTTCTTCATCAGTTACTAAAACAAAATTGCCGTTGGTAGCTATGGGTAACTATTCAATTCAATTCTGTATTTTTTTTATCGCAATCAATTTAATCCAAAACTACAATTTAATTCAATTTTTTTTTCGTTTGTCTAGGTACCAATGAAATGTATGATTTAAGTTGTCGTTTTTCATTTGGCCCGCCTGCCTCTCTTGTGTAGGTAAACACAAAACGACAACAATCATTTATCCAACTCATTTACACGTCAGTTCGACATGCACAACACGTCTCTTTATCCGCTTTCTCGAACTCTCCAGATTTTGGCCTCCCAAAGCAACATGCCCCCCATGGGGCCCTTGACTAATATTCTTACCAAAAGTAAGATAAAATATATGTCACAATCTTTCCCACCTCAAGAAAGAAAAATATGTTGAGATTCAACTTAGAGAAAAATAGCATTTGTGCCCTAAACCATATAACAATAATAATAATAATAATAATAATAATAATAAAATTCCTGTGCATATGTTACAGCGTTTTCACATTAAATATAAAAATATAGTCTTTATAATAGTGCTAGTCTGCCAATAAATCCACACCCTCTTTTTAATGTTGAAGTTGAGAATTTGAGATCCTCCACTCCACTTAAAAAAAAACAAATTTAAAAAAATCTATAGGAATTAAACAATTCAAAACATAACTCAACTATTAAAGACCTTACTATAGAATTCTCAATATAATTTCTCCTGCGCTTTTATATTTGTCCCTAGTATGATTCTTCTAATAAAAAACAAGTATCTTGATGTTTATTTTAAGAGTTCGTCTCTAATTTTGAATCATAATTTTTTATTCTCTATAATATTTTTCTCTTATAAAAAATTTAAATTTTAAAACTCAAAATCATAAATTAAAATTCTAAACCTATCTATAAACTAAACGTAGCCTAAATAATTTACCAACCACTAGCCGTTGCTCTCTCAAATCCCTTGCCTTATATTTCTGCGTGGAACAAGGTTATCACTCGTGGTTTCAATATCAATCCAAAGAAAACCCACGTTTGGATGACATGGCTCTAGCACTACGTATTATTTTAGTCTTTTGTACAATCTTGAAGCTGAATCAAAGACTTCGAGACTGGATCCTCAGAAGAAGTTGAAATCTGGAACCTTCCAGCGACTTGTCAAAATCTACACAAAATCAAACGAAAACGCAGGTCAAAATCATATTATATTACCATAAAAGAATAGTTAAAACCCCGTTAAATAAAATATAACACGCCAAGATAGTAAACTTGTCCACGTTGCCTTTCCGTGATCCATATCACCATAATCATCTTTTTCTTCCTACACATATAAATATTGTCATTGCCATTGGTGAGATTGTTCATGTTCTGTTATATACGTAAATTTGATCACTGCCTTTGTTTTTTCCCTTCCTGAACTGGGATTGTTTTATATCTTCTTGGCAAGCTAAAACTTGCACAAAAGTGTTTTTTTTTTCTTCTACCATTTTGGTGGTGAAGATGACGATCACGGCCACACCAAGCGTAGAAAATGGCTGCCTCATTGTGCGGGGCAGAGTGGTCTTAACAGGAGTTCCTCAAAACGTTGTCGTTTTGCCTCTTACCGGTAGCTCGGCTTTCGTTGGTGCCAATTCTAGTTTTCCCAGCTCTCGTCATGTTTTCAGTCTCGGAACTCTTAAGTGAGTATTTGTTTTCTTTTTCTCTGCATTGTTTTTTTATATGTGGCATTGTTTGTTTGTTCTACACGTTTCATGAAAATGGAAATTTAGAATTATAGATACAAGAGAATCAAATAACCGGATCACTGTTTTTGTTCAAACATAACTTTAAGATCTTGACATCTTGGATATTTCAATGGTATAAAGAAAAGAAAAACTACTTTATTTTGTTTTGTGAACATAATCTGTGTATTAAACCAAACTTAGTGGACGTTTCGTTCATCAATTCAGAATTATGATTCAGAATTATTCTCAATTTACGTGTATTTTTTGTGAGAGAAAATATAATAGCAAACCATAAACCATAATTCGAATCAGGTACGAATCCACCAACCAAATTTCCTATTAATGATCTGGATTATTTTTGTTGCCAATCCAGGGGATTCAAGTTCTTATCTCTCTTTAAATTCAAGATATGGTGGATGATACCTCGCGTAGGAAAATCCGGAAGTGAAGTTCCCATGGAAACTCAAATGCTTATGTTGGAAGCAAGAGAAGAGTCTGCCTTGGAGTGGGAGATTTCTTCTGAGCCAAACAGTATTGGAAACACTTTTTACATTCTCCTCTTGCCTGTGTTGGATGGCCTTTTTCGTGCGAGTTTGGAAGGGACTAGTGAAAATGAGCTCCGATTATGCGTCGAAAGCGGTTTGTTTGGATGTTAATAGTCCTATGTTTGATGTTAATGATGTTTTGGATTTCATGTTTGGACTTATTTCATGATTTTCCAATTTGTTCAGGAGATGCCAAAGTCCAAACCTCCCAAGCACTAGAAGCATTGTTTGTGAATTCAGGGGACAACCCATATGAGCTTATTAAACATTCTATCAAGTATGGTTTTTTTTTTTTCTTATTATTAATTTTAAATAATATTCTGTGAAAATAAAAATGCAGAATTTGACAAACTTAACTATCTCATGATGACTAATGGTGTTTCTTTTTTTTTTTTCCTCATTGGTGTAGGATATTGGAGAAGAACAAAGGAACTTTCAGTCATATTGAGAACAAGAAAGTAATGAGTTTGAAACCTTAAATCCTAATGTCATATATATGTATTATTGTGCTTGATCCTCTGCAATTTCTAATCAGTCTGATAAGTTTTATATCTTGAAAATGGAAATATAGATCCCTTCGCATTTAGATTGGTTTGGATGGTGCACTTGGGATGCTTTCTACACTGAAGTTAATCCAGAAGGAATTGAAGAGGGTCTTAAGAGGTAAATAAGAACATGTGTTGGAACTACATTGGACATGTCTCTTTGGAAAAGCCACTAAAATGTAATGTGACATGGTCTTTGTGTTTACAATCTTGCAGTTTTAAGGAAGGAGGTTGTTCCCCAAAATTTGTTATTATTGATGATGGATGGCAACATACTGTAAATGAATTTCACAAAGAAGGCGAACCGCTTGTTGAAGGGACACAGTAAGTCCATGAAGTTCTAGAAGCTATTTTTAAACAAAATGTTACTGTGTGGAGCCTCATTAGTCCCTTGAAGCAGAGTTAGCATGCTTACACGTATTTATATTGGGGCTCCGGGTTTAGGGATTAATTTAGAGAAATTCGGAGAGTCTGAGAGGCATGCGGTATGTGATTTTTCTAATATAGTGAAATTCTACAACAGCTAAAAGTAGACGTTACTCTCATGACACATTATCATGTGTGTACTTGTTTTCCTTTTCCTCTATTATTTCTCTCACTAGTAAGAAATAAAATTAAGGCGTTTAATCCGTAACAATGTTAAATGTTTCTCTTCCTTTTGACATATAGGTTCGCGATCAGATTGGTTGATATCAAAGAGAATACTAAGTTCAGAAGTTCAGGATCAAAAGACACATGCACAGACCTCCATGAGTTCATTAATCTCATCAAAGAGAAATATGGACTAAAGTAAGCTTTCCACTTAAGATATGAACGTTATAATCTATAGCATATGCTTTCCACTTAAGATGTGGACCATGCCAAACCGCTGCGAATAAGTCGATATTGGGAGATCCAACATTGCAAAACTGAACCTGCTCTGATACCTTGTTAGTTTACCAATCCATCCCAAAAGCTTAAGCTGTTAGGAGGTGGGCCAACAATAGTTTAATACTTTTTAACGTATGTTTTGGCGGCTCAATGTCTAAACCATGAACACTTTCTAATTTGACGTCTGCAGGTTTGTTTACATGTGGCATGCTTTAGCTGGTTATTGGGGAGGCGTCCTCCCTTCATCGGAATCAATGAGAAAATACAATCCAAAGATTGCTTTCCCAATTCAGTCACCTGGCAACACGGGGAATCTTAGAGACGTTGCCATGGACAGCTTGGAGAAATATGGGGTTGGCCTAATAGACCCCGAAAAGATTTTCGAGTTCTATGATGATCTGCATGGCTATCTTGCGCGCTGCGGAGTAGATGGAGTTAAAGTAGATGTTCAGAATCTGTTAGAAACCTTAGGGTCTGGCTATGGTGGTCGCGTTTCGATCACTAGACGGTATCAACAAGCTCTAGAGCAATCTGTTGCTAGAAATTTCGCAGACAACAACCTGATCTGCTGCATGAGTCACAATTCAGATTCCATATTCAGGTCTGCTTAATACTCAGTCTTTTCTAAGTATTGTTGAGAGTTGGAGTGCATACTCTGAGTGATTTTTGGTCTACTGTTAGTTCGAAGAAGAGCGCGGTTGCAAGAGCCTCGGAGGATTTCATGCCAAGAGAGCCTACATTCCAGACTTTGCATGTTGTTTCTGTGGCTTTTAATAGCCTTCTGTTAGGAGAGATCGTGGTTCCGGATTGGGATATGTTCCAGGTAAGAATTCCTTTAAACTTGTGAATACGTTTTTCTGTAAATGACTAGTTTGTAGTTACTTGATTCACAACAACTCACTTTATTACTTTTAAATACAGAGCAAGCATGAAACGGCTGAATTCCATGGAGCAGCAAGAGCATTCGGTGGATGTGCGATATATGTAAGGTGAGATACAGTAACTAATAATTAAGCGATTTCATATAAAACGTATAGCTGTTTTTAGCCATCTTATAAAGCAAAAAAAGCTTATCTAATTGATATTTCGCGTAATGCCAGTGACAAACCAGGAAATCAAGACTTCAAAATCCTCAAGAAGTTGGTATTACCGGACGGATCGGTACTAAGAGCTAGACATGCCGGTCGACCAACTCGAGACTGTTTATTTGTTGATCCTGTCATGGATGGAATTAGGTAAAGTGTGTGTGCATAAAGAAGCACGGAAGTTGTTTTGAGATTTTTGTTCTTCAACACCTTGTTTGCTTGCTTCCAACTGTGTGCTTGCTTGCTTCTTCTCCTTCTCTCTTTTTTTTTTTTTTTTTTTGTTGTTGTTGTTGTTGTTGTCCAGGCACGTCCCTCATATCATACTAGTATATAAAGAAGACCAAATCAATCACACTTTTTATCTGGTTCTTTCTTTTCATTTCATGATAATGAATTCTTTTTTTTTTTTTTTTATAAAAATAATTTTTTTTTTTTTTTTTTTTTTTTTTTTTTTTTTGCAGCTTGCTGAAAATATGGAACCTGAATAAGTTGTGTGGGGTTGTGGGAGTGTTTAATTGCCAAGGAGCAGGTATTTGGCCACTGAAACAAGTGGTGGAAAACATCCACTGCAAAAGTTCTACAAGTTCAGTAATTTCTGGTCATGTGAAGCCCAATGATGTTGAGTTCCTTGAAGATATTGCTGGTGAAAACTGGAATGGAGATTGTGCTGTGTATGCCTTCAATTCAGGTTAAATTGCTACTCTTTTTTTGTCCCTAAGTTTTCATCTGAACCAAGAAAATAACTTCACGAACCAATAAAAGAACCATCTTGAAAAACATTGCAGGACATCTTTCTGTTTTGCCAAAGAGTGGAAATCTTGAGGTTTCACTGGCCACTCTTCAATGTGAAATATATACAATCTCACCAATTCAGGTCAGTAACTTTACAAATTTATGTTTGTTTTGAACTTATATAATGCTAATCTTAACAAAAACTATGTGAATTGTTATGCGAGCAGGTTTTTGGACATGGCATAAAATTTGCTCCATTAGGCTTGCTTGATATGTACAACTCAGGAGGGGCTGTGGAATCCTTGAGTTGCAGTGTACAAATTTCGGAGACCACAGTTAAGATCCGAGGGAAAGGCCTCGGGCGATTCGGAGCCTATTCGAGCTCAAAACCGAAGTGGTGTATGGTTTGCCAAAAGGAAGAGGAGTTCACCTATAATTCTGAAGATGGATTGTTGATAGTGAAGCTTGAAGGTGAATGTGGTCCAAAAGACATTGAATTTGTATATTGAACTTAGTTGAGGAAGTTGGTATCTGGCATTCTATAGAATATTGATTGATCCAATATGTGTTATGATATGAGTTTAATGGTTAAATGTAATTCTTTTGATGTGTTGTGAACCAATTGTTCCCTTTTTGAATGAGAATAAATATGAAGCCAATACATCCAAGTACAAAGCGGGACAAATTCTTTATGGAGAAATTTAGGAATATGCCCTATTATCACTGTTTCTCCTTTAGAATCGTCTCCTCTTAATTTGATTTCAAAAAGAAGAATAAAGAGGCAAAGATACATAAATCTTTATGCCTTGAAGCCTTTACAGTACGAACACCTCCAATTTAAATAACATGCAAAGTGTTAAATTATGGCATAAAGTAAGAAATTGTTATAAAAACTTACTATTAAGAGAGGACGTAGTTTTGATCACAAACGACATAAAATTTTATATAAGGGGAAAAAAAAAAAAAAAAAAAAAAAAAAAAAACAGAGAGAGAGACATCATTTATGATGTCTATTTACTGTATGTATTGTCGTTTTCCTTTTATTGTTGTTTTGTTTTGCTGTCGTTTAATGAGGTGCTAGTCGTGTTCACATTTTTTTGTTTTTCACGATATGGTCATATGTAATTGTATCTTAAGATGAATTACACAAAACTGAATGTTGTTTAAGAGCAATTACAAAAAATAACAGGCGCTTTGTTTCTTTTGTTGTCGTTTTTTCATACCTAAGATGTTTCTCTTTTTGCTGTCATTTTCTGATGTCATTATTTTGTTTCGTTTATGCACAACTTGTTGTCGTTTTTGTTTGATGTCATTTATTAGTATGATTGTCATTTTCATGTTGTTTCCGAATAGTTTTCTTGTCATTTCAAAGAGAGAGAAAAGAAGGAAAAAAAAAAAAAAAAAAGAAGAAGAAGAAGAAGAAGAATGGTTTTATTGTCGTTTCTTTCCAAAACACTGATATGTTCTCATTTTGTCCTCTGATATCGATCTACGTAAAAAACTTTGGAATCATGGATGCCTCAATGTACTGGACAATGTAATTGTTGATCATATCAGAGTTTTTTTTTTTCTTTTTTTATTTTCATTACTATTATCATTTATCAAACAGCAACAACTACGACAACTTTCTTTTTAGAGAGGATTAAGCAACAATTAAGAGAGCGATTCTAAGCGGACAAATATTTGTAACATAATGTGGGTGTGGGACCCGCATGCTGGCCCTCATTGCCAAATGGCAACAGAAAATTGTGCAAATCGACTCTCTAGATGACACGTAGCATTTTTCTAAGTCATGGTTGGTTAGTATTGCATTCATAATTTTGTTTTTAAGTCAAATAATACCCCTCTAAAAAATAAATTCGGTTCCCTTCCATATGCTCGTCTAGATTCTGATTAACAAATTATAATATCATTAGAAACATTGGTATAACTATAATAATATGAGGGTGATAACGGCCACTTTAAAAGCAAGAACTTGCTAGAGATTGGAGAGATAATCATCGTCCCAGTCATTGACTAGTTGAATTTGTTCCACTTTATTATTTAAATAACTCTAATTCCATAATTTGTTGATCACATGTATGGATAGAACTCTCCAGATTCTTAGTATTTTAATCACAGGCAAGATCCAGAATCTGGAGACTGCCCACGACGTCTAGAAAGCAAAAGGTATTGCATATTCTGTTGCAAAACCCCCTAAAATGTGTGCGCCCGCGACCTGCGGACATAAATGTCGAATCGGAAAATTTTCTCTGTGCGGGCTTTGTTTTACAATTTTTTATTTTTTGATTCAGCCCAAGACCTTCCAGCCGTTTAGCCTAAGCTTAATGGTTGGTAAATGAGCATAATGGTGTGTAATGGGGCTTAATTGTGACTAATGAAGGAAAACTAGAATTTGCCAAGGTTAATAAGCTTAATGGCATCAGTTTTCATCATCAAAGTCCGAATCTATATGAGAAATGTGACCAGATTCATCATGGAAAAAAACTAACAATTTTGCTCCATTATAATGTAGATTAATGTGTGTTTTTAAACACTATAATGTCATGGTAGAATTTAGAGCCTATATAAAGGCCCTACTCCACATGAACAACTCACTCAAAAACAGAATACTCTTCTCCTCTCTCTCGATTTCTTTCTTTTGTCGAGTTCTTCTTGCAATTATTTTTGTAGTTCGTTTTCGGTGATAGAAGGAAGGTCCGAGTTCTAGTTCGTCAGACGGTTCTGATAGTGCTTCAAGCTACCGTCGTTGTCATTGTATCCTGGGAGACGGACGTCTAACGTTACCTCAAGCACTACCGGAGGGGACGAATCTATTTTAAGGAAAGCGTGGTTCACGTGCATCGACATCCTTGCAATTTGTTTTTCAAGTTTGGTATAAAGGTTAAATTTGTGTTGTAACAATTTCTATATTTTGTTCTTCCTATAAGTTGTTATAAATTGTTCTTCTTTGCATTATTCATATTCTTCCTAACATATATATAAGGGTATATTTGTTTGACCGTATTAGAACACCGTATTGTATGATAATATAATAATATTATGTTTGGTGTGACCATCGTATTGTATAAATAAAAATGGAACGTAGATTAATACAGTCCATGTCGTTTTATTGAATAGAGTTCATTTTTGGCATATTGTATTGTATTACTTTGTAGCCGATTCATGATTGATGTCGGGGTTAGACAGGACATTGACTTATATCGGAGTCTATAATTTTTAAAAAATTGCGGGGCACAATGTAAAAATGCGAATTTATATTTTTAAAATTACATTTTGACTCAAAATTTTTACAAAATTACTTTTTTACCCAAATTTTTTCAGACTTACATTTTTTAATGACTTGCATTTTTTATCCCAAAAATTTTGAATAATTATATTTCACCCTGAAATTTTTGAAGAATTACATTTTAACCCCAAAATTTTAAAAAAAAAATTATATTTTCACTCCTTATACAATACGTTATGATACCAAACACCGTATTGTATTATGACAATACAACACAATGTAATACACTTTATACAACACAAGCTACTAATATATGGCATAAATCTGTAAACTACAGAGAGACATGAGTAGTTAAAAAGAAAAGGGCTTCTCTATATATGTCACGGATTGGTCATCAGTTCTTGACCGCATGTTTTATCTAAAATCTTGACTATTCATCTAGACAATTTGGGGTTTGATTGGAAGTCACTTTGTTTTTCTCTCACGTTTCTCTTTCATTTCACTTAAGACGCTCTAATCGTTAATGTGGTGAGACACAAAATAATTATTTCTGAAAGATGATTAAGGTAAGACACTTTAGAATTCTCTACAATTCTCTATGATCATTTCTTTTGCAATGGTTTTTGAAGGGTTCTATGGTGCAACAAAAGTATGGATCTGCTTAAAATTTTTAGATGCTTATATATGAAGTTTTGATTTGATCTCTTTACTGCTTTTTAGTATTTTTTGTTTTTGGTCTGGTGAATGAATTTACATTATATGACATGCATGTTGTCCTTAATCCAACTTCCATATTGTTACAGGTAAACAAAGATTTGATGGTAACCACAAAAAAAAAAAAAAAAAAAAAAAAAAGGCACACTAGTAAGATTTTTTTTTTTCCCCTAAAGGAACAGTAGTAAAAAACTGCTGAAAGAGTCTGTTCTTCAAGGGGAGTTGATCAAAATTAAATCACGATAAAATAAGATGTGTGCTTCCTTCTTTAAACGACATTAAGCGAAGGCCGTTAAACAAATGCGGCATGTCATATTTAATAAAAAAAAGACGCATGCGAGAGACGGCAAACTTTAGTCCTTGAATAACGGTGAGCAACAAACGGCAAATGCTCGTCTTCAGTCTTAGTTCACTGCAGAAAACGACATGAATTTTCCATTCATAAGAAAAAATTACATGTATTTTGTTTTTGCTAAAGCAAAGACACGAATTTTCCGTTTCGGCTAATCTTCAGAGACAGGTGCCTTCTTATGGAATGCGATCTGTCCTCTGTATTTTTCAGTGAAAGCAAACGACACGCGTTAACCTTTCAGGTGAAAAACGACATTTAGAAATGCGGAATGTTCTTTCTTGTTCATGGAAAAAGAAGATGTTCAGTTTTTGGGTAGAACGAGAATTCGTCGTTCTGTTGAAGATCATACAACCCAAACATAAATTACATATTGCCTATTTTGTAGCTCAAGGAAAAGACATGATCTTGAACAAAACGACATATGATTTTCCACCGACAAAGCAGAAATAATCGATATATATTCGAACTGTCTTTTACTATCCACACGAAAGACATGCTGTTTTACTAGCGGAATTTCGTTGGTGGCAGTAGACCTTAAAACGTCAAAAATTCGTTAGCAAATATCGTTGTAGTTTTCTTGAATTTCATTTGGTTAGAACATCGGTAATATAATATTATAATTGATGTATTAATTATAATTTTAATATTAAGCATCTTAAATACAATGTTATTTATTATATTAAATTTTTAATATAATATATTTTATAGTAAATTTTTCACTCAATATAACATATGAGAAATTTAACATTTAATTATTATTGGTTAAAATATTTACGTTTTCTTATAATCATTGCAATTTTTACATGTCCTTATTATTTTAAAAATAAAAGTTTATTTTTACAATTTCTAAAGCTTAATAATTATAGAATAAAAGTATATTTAGCATTTCAAAAAGCGTAATACATTGGAGAAAAAATAAAAATAACATACCATAATATATTTTTTCATGCTCAATATACAATTAGTATTAACATTTGTATTAAAAATGGTCTTAGTGTAAAAATCATTCTCCAATGCAATATTATTTATTGTGTCAAATTCACTATATACTTTCTAATAAATTTTCTACTAAATATAGCATATAATAAATTTAACACATTTCTATTGGTATTAGTTGATATGATTACTTTTTATTTAATCATTATAATTTATACTTTTTTAAATTATTTTAAAATAAAAAATTTACTTTATAACTTTTAAAGCTTAATAATTATTAAAAAAAATAACATTTTAAAAGGCATTATACATTAGGCTACAACAAATATATCTATCTTACTTTTTGGTGTTAAATATAGAAATATCATTAGAATTTTTATTGCGTTTCAAACGCGATACGTTTGCTTATCAAAAAATAATAATAATAATAATAATAATAAGAAACACGAGATGTTTGCTTCCCGCAAAAAACGACATAAACCGGAAACGGCACAACGCGTCATGTATGATTAAAGCGACATACACATGAAACGGCATGTCGTTCCGCATCTCGCAGAGCTCTTACCAACCCATAAAATCTCGTTAGTAAAAGTCATCCTATATAAACCCCTTTCATCATCTTCTTCTCCTCCTCTCCTTATCCTTCCTTCCTCTGCTCTAAAACCCTTCTCTCTCTCTCATATTTCTAGAGATAAGAACCAGAAATGACTTGCGCGACTTCTTCTCTCTTCAAGACCTTATCAGTTGCAGACTCATGTCGTCTCTCTCTCTTCACCACCACTAAACCCCCTTCCTCTCCTCCATTTCTCTCCCTCCCTTCCAAGCCTCGGAACCTCCACTTCTCATCCTCTCTCTCCTCTTTCTCTCTCCTCTCCATCACCAAGAGACCTCACTCCTCTTCCTCCCTTGTCGCCTTGGTCTCCCAGACCTCCGACTGGGCCCAGCAGGAAGAGGGCGCCGCCGCGGCGGTCGCCATTGGCGAAGATACCGAAGCTCGCGTCTCCGATTGGGAAGCCGAGGGCGAAGGCGAAGACGCCGCCGCTGACGCTGCCGAAAGCGACGGGCTTTTCGAGGAGAGAGGTGGAGAAGAAGACGAAGGGGGTTTTGTGGAACCTCCAGAGGAGGCGAAGATTTTCGTCGGGAATTTGCCCTACGACGTCGATAGTCAGAGACTAGCTATGCTCTTTGAGAAGGCCGGGATTGTGGAGATTTCTGAGGTGAATTTCAACAATTTCAATTCTTTGGGGTTTCGATTTTTTTTTTTTTTTTTGGTATGTGTTGATGTGTTATATTTTTCCTGGTTTTCAGGTTATTTACAACAGGGAAACCGATAGGAGTCGCGGGTTCGGATTTGTGACGATGAGTACGGTTGAAGAAGCTGATAAGGCTGTGGAAATGTTCAATCGCTATGTGAGTTGTTTCTTAACAACAAAAAAAAAAAAAAAAAAAAAAAAAAAAAAAAAAAAAAAAGTCCAACTTTATGGTAATGTTTAGTATGATTATTAGTAAAAAAAGAAATGGTTTAATGTTGTAATGATATAGAAGTAGTAGGCAGTGAATGATTATATTACAAGAGAGAATTAGAGGCCAATTAGTGAAATTGGGACTACATTTTTTAAACTCCTCTTTGTGGAAATAACCGAGCAAGAATTTTGAAAAAAAGGCTATGATAAGATAATATATGCTTGGTATTTGCCTAAGACCTCTCGGTCTAGTGGCAGGGGGTTTCGGTAGGGTGAGATTGGGTGAGGGTGAGGGGTTGCGGGTTCAATCCCGTGTTATATCAAAATATATATGTGCAAATATATATGCTTGGTATTTGGCCAAACGTGGGCAACTACTGAAAGTAAAACGTTATGTGAAAGTACAATAGAAAGTTGTATTCTAGAGCTTCCGATGACAAGCAAGTCATTATCTTAAGTTTTAGGTGTGCTTCTTGCGTTAATAGGCCTTAAGCAGGCGGATATTATACCCTCCAAAGCTATCAGGGAGAAAAAAGTTTTGAATTTATTATTTTGAAATATCTAAGTTGACAGAGTTTTCATTTTTAGTTTCTTATTGTTTGCTGAATGCTGTTATAGTAAGATCAGTGCCTAAGGTGCATAAAATGTAAGGCAAACGTTTTATTCTCTCTAATTTGCTACAACAATCAATGAGGGTTAAAATTTAATACGAAGCTGAGTTAGATCAAAACGACATTATCTACTTCTACCTTTTTTCATTGGAGTAAAAATAATGTTTGCCTCAATGGTTGGTTTTTTTTTTTAATATATACCACGTGCAAAATCATTTCCATTGCTTACTATAGTAGTGACTTCTTTGTCAATTTTTCATTTACTTAATTCACTATATATATGTGTGTGTGTGTGTATATATATATTTGGACTTTGGATAGGATGTGGATGGAAGGCTCTTGACTGTTAATAAAGCTTCTCCCAGAGGCACACGACCAGAACGCACTTCTAGAATGTTTGAACCTTCTTTCAGAATCTATGTTGGAAACCTGTCATGGGATGTCGACAATGGTCGACTTGAGCAGGTCTTTAGTGAACATGGTAAGGTATTAGAGGCTCGAGTGGTTTATGACAGAGAAACTGGCCGTTCACGAGGCTTTGGCTTTGTGACATTGTCCAGTGAAAGTGAAGTGGAAGACGCTATTGCTGCTCTAGATGGACAGGTATTCAAAATATCTTTGCTTAAAGTTTTGATGCAATCAAATATTTAATCGACTTTTTGGTCCAAATATGCCTAATTATTGTTTGAAAAAAAAAAAAGAATATATGAGATCATCTTTGTGGATTTGGTTCATTTGAGATACCATCTAAAACGAGTTAATTTGAGATTTCTTTCTGTCGCAGAGCCTGGATGGAAGAGCTATCAGGGTTAGCGTTGCTGATGAAAAACCAAGGCGCTCCTTTTGATTTCAACTAAGATGAATCCAAACAGTTTTTTGTTTTACCTAGTTTCTTTTTTTTTCTTTTTTTTTTTCTTTTTTAGGTCTAAAATAGTAGTCCATGTTTTTTGTGAGCCATTTCTCAGTGAGAGTCGGTGTTTTATTGGTATTATTTTTGAGTTGGAATGATACATTAACTCTGTAGAACTATAATTATTTTCCACCAAATCTCATGAAATTCAGGAAAACAAAGGTTAAAATAAAGCAGGAA
>NW_010363630.1:75586-168710 GCF_000414095.1 Morus notabilis | reverse complement strand
GCAGGAATGACATATTTGGTTATGGAAAATGTGGAAACTACCTTGAGATTAAAAGAATTTACAGACACGAAACACATTGCAACTCCTTGTTACCCTTGACAGTGACCACATGATTTTACCCATATATATACAACATTGGTCTAGTCAAACAACTATCAAAGCCTTACACACCAAATAAAACTAGAAAAGAAACAAACGGACGGCAGATAAACTTCTGGGGGGGAAATATTTCAGCTTCATTAGCCTTGCAACTGTGCTTCCCTGCTAGTAAGGGGAACATAGCGGACTGAAGTTTCACTCCTGATGCTGATCGAACCATCCAAATTCTTGTCCACTACTTGCAGATCCTGAAATATGTTGCCTACAGGGATGACCATTCTGCCTCCAGGCTTCAACTGTTCAATCAGTTGTTGTGGGATTTCTGGAGCGGCTGCCCCGACGTGAATTGCGTCATATGGTGCGAATTCTGGCCAACCGAGTCTTCCATCTGCGTAAACCAAAATGTTAGCGGACATATATGTTTGTGTTTGTCCTGAAAGAAACCAGGAGTGAAAAAGGGAAATACTAAAGGCTTAAAGTCCGAATAATTGAAGCCGACGCATTTACACTCCCCAAACTTCCCTATGTGAACAACCATATTCAAAATTCCTAATGCCGCCCAAATCAGCGAACTGTTTTAAATCAAAAGATCAGGGAACACCCTTTTTTTTATTTCCTTCACTAAATGACTTTCCAAATACATACCACCAACATGCACCGAGAGAGAACCGTCTTTCAACAAAGGAGCGGCTGCACTTTTTTGGATATTCTGAATTGAGGAGGCAACCAACTCAGGAATGTGTTCCACACCAACAGCACGACCTTCTGCTCCAACCATCAGTGCAAAACATGCTGTCAAATATCCCGTTCCTGAAAAGGAAAAAAAAAAACAAAAAGTTAAAAGAAAATACACAACATTTCAAAGAAGAAAACTGGGAAGATATGATCTCTAAAGCCAGTGAACCCCTTATAAGTAGAGATGCTAAAGATACTGCCAGCTTTCATAGCATGATCGGATACAACTATAAAGATCAAATTAGAATGAGAACGGTCATATGTCATCTGAAAATATCATAAGATGGATTACACTATTCAACAATGAGATGCAATTATAGCCCAGGGTAGGTTATATAAAAGGTATATTTGTGTTATGTTCAGTGAACTACACGTGCAAGAAACACACCAGAGCCGACATCTAAAGCATGCATGCCAGGCTGCAAGTTCTTCTCCAGCAACTGAAGGCATGTTGCATGCATATGAGGTGCAGAGATAGTGGCATTGTAACCTATGGCCATGGGACTATCGAAATAAGGAGGGTTCCCATCAGGTACAAATAAAGCTCTGTCAACAGTCTCCATCACTTCGGCTACTTTTTTCGACGACATTACACCGTAACGCTGCAACTGCTCCACCATTGCTTTGTTCCTGGCTATGTTACCTCCACTCCAAAATCGCTGTAAATATTTTAGAAAGGAAAATCACTACAAACTGAAAGATAAAACAAAAGCTTGTCCATAATGAAATATGAGAGAGAGAGAGAGAGAGAGAATGAAATAAGCACGCACCAACATATCAAACTCTCCAACACACTTGGAGGGGGAAAAAAAGAAAAAAAAAAAGGAAGCAATTGTTCACTAGCTCTCCTGATCAACAAAGGAAGATGATCAGATAGACACCTCGAGCAAAAGGCAACCGGACGTAGGTGTATTAACCACTTTAAGCTCAATTTTGTGAAAATAAATACCTCCTCCATTTGCAAAGCCTCGAGACGAGGGGCAGAGGGAGACATGGGCTGAGGTTGTCCATCCAAGGCCCTCGGACATGTATGGAATGGAAAAGGATTAACGTGGGAACTAAGTGACCCACTAGTTACAAACACAAACACTACAAAACAGAATTTCCATAGTACTCGACAAGACATTACCTGAAAGTAAACGGACGCGTCAAACCGTCCATACATAACTAAATTAACTAACTAATCTTAGCAACATTTCTTACCACCTACACACGAGAAATACAACCGACCACAACAACCTGAACGAAGAATAAACAACTAAGGCAGTAAATGAATAATTTCCCAGGCGTCTACTCCGATCGTGACAAAGATCATCGATCAGAATTCTTAACCAAAGTTTACACGCTTACTTCAGGCAGAGAGTAAAGGTTTCACTTTCCATTTCACAGTCAGAAATAAGTATTATTACATTGTTATGTGCATAATCCTAAATCTATATGAAAAATGATACAACATGAAGACGTAGTCTCATGAAACGTCATGAAACTAAAATTTAAGTTATCGAGGACAACAATGCTTAGACAAAACAGTCATTTCAGTTTTACAGAACCAACATAATCTTAACATGTGTGCAAGTTTACGTTCATGATAATTTATTTTGCTCAATCAATATTTTGGCTAAATTCTTAAAACTAGACATTAGATATCGCCCTTGTTACCACCAAAAATTAAAAAATTAAAAAAAAAATCTATGCACTGTTAACACAAACAATCCAAAAACATTCCAAAGCATTTTGCTTTTGGAGGAAACCTTCCCGTTGGCTGAACAATCTAATTGACGAACCCATCAAAAGCACAATTTTGCAACCATCAGAAAGAAACACATAATCAATCACCTTCAACACCAACAACAAACAAACAAAAACCCAAAAGAAAAATTATTAATTAACAGAAAATGTCAACCATTCTTTCATCAACTGCAACACCCATCACAATCAAACAGAGCCCACTTCCAAAAACAAAAGAAAATAATAAAAAAAAAATCCAATCTTGATACATAAGAAATATCAGAACCCCAGAAAAAAAAAATCAATTAAAAAAATAAAAGGGATTCCAAGCCCATTGCAAAATCATCCCTTTTCCTCAGTTTTCTTAGCATCCAAACAAACACAAGAAAAATCAGGAAGTGGGCTTGTGGGTTTACCTCCATCCTGAAAAACGGTGAGTTTCCCGTGAGGAAATTAACGCAAGGACAGAAAGAGAAAGTTGTGATTGGTGAAGCCAAAAGAGAGCGACGAGAACGGTGATGAAGATTGTAGAGCAGAGCGCAGGATAAGAGGTGCTTCACAGTGGGCGCACGATAGCGGAAACCGTACGCAAGAGTAGTTGTTGTTGTTGTAGCACTCGCTGTGGCTGAGTAAAGACGATTCATTTGCTCGGTTCTTTTTTTCTTTTTTTTTTTCTAGCTGATTCTCTTTCTTTCTTTTTCTTTTTCTTTTTTATTTATTTTTTTGGGGAAAGATTCTGATTAATTTGCACTGTTCTTGGTAGTACACTTGGCAACTGCCAATTGCCATGCACCGACTTAGTTAAGGCCTGTTAGCCACTACGCCACATCATGGGCAAAGAATATGGGCTTTGCAACTCGTATCTGGGCTTAGTGGGCTTCGTGCAATCTCTCTCCGACAAAATTGAAGAATTTAAATGTATGGATATCAATTTTTACCCCATTAATACTTAGTATAATTATTTAATTAAAAAAAATGTTAATTAAGAATAAATGATAGAAATGTTAACTCATATATTTTTAAATGGTATTTGTCTTCTTTCTTCAAAAAAATGAGAGAAATACTCTTAAAATTTATGAGTCTTAAATTTTTACTTCTTACTCTTCATTAACACTTTTAGGGCGTGTTTATTAATCATGAATCCAAATTCAAAAAAAAAAAAAGAAATTAAATATTTGATTAGTAATTGAATTACATTGACCCATATACAAATGGGGAACTAAGTTCCTTGATGAGGGGGAACTTATATCTCACCTCCTATCTACAAAATTTAATTCTTTCCCCTAAGAAAGAGGAACCTATCTAACCTATTTACCAAATTTATTCTTATTTATGTTAGTTATTCACTTAACACAAGGGTACTTTTGTAAGCACGTTTATTATATTTTTATTCTTTTTAATTTTTATGTAAGTAAACAACATAATAGGAATTTATTTCCCCTTGTAACTTAATTCCCAAATAAATTAGTTAAAGTTCTGGAACTTAGTTCTACGCGGAACTTAATTTTTTTTTTTCTTTTGAATATTTAGCAAATTTACTCTTATTTACGTTAGTTATTCACTTAACAAAAGGATACTTTTGTGAGGACATTTATTATATTCTTATTCCTTTTAATTTTTATGTAAGTAAACAACATAATAGGAATTTATTTCCCTTGGAACTTAATTTCCAAATAAATTAGTTAAAGTTCTGGAACTTAGTCCTACATGGAACTTAATTTCTTTTTTTCTTGGAATTTTTAGCAAATTTACTCTTATTTATGTTAGTTATTCACTTAACACAAGGATACTTTGTAAGTACATTTATTATATTCTTATTCCTTTTAATTTTTATGTAAGTAAACAACATATAATAGGAATTTATTTCCCTTGTAACTTAATTTCCAAATAAATTAGTTAAAGTTCCGGAAGTTAGTTCTACATGGAACTTAATTTCTCTTTTTCTTGAAATTTTTAGCAAATTTACTCTTATTTATGTTAGTTATTCACTTAACACAAGGTTATTTTTGTAAGCACATTTATTATATTTTTGTTCCTTTTGATTTTTATGTAAGTAAACAACATAACAGGAATTGATTTCCCCTTATAACTTAATTCCCAAATAAATTAGTTAAAGTTCTGGAACTTAGTTCTACGTGGAACTTAATTTCTTTTTTTCTTAAAATTTATTTCTTATTTTTCAATTCCTGATTAGTAAACACACCTTTAAGTCAAAGAATTATATTAGTTAAACGAGTATTAATCAAAAAAGAGTAAAGAGTAAAAAACTTAAAATAATGCATTCAAAGAGTGAGTTTTTATCTCCCTCCCTTAATTTTGTGCGTGGAAATTCATGTTTCATGGTTATGAGCTATAAATTAAACATATATTGAACCATAATTGATAGTTGATCCAATCATTCAAAGAGATATAAAGCAACATAACATGTTAATCAAATCTAATAATAATCCAAATCTCATACCCACACATCATGCTAAACATAAAACCTATAATTCTATAATTAGTTCATCCATGAACCGCGACCATAGTTCATACCAAAAGCCTATAAAATCAATCCATAAATATATTACATACAGCAAAACCACAAGAAACTACAACAATATCAATCCATCAACAACTAATAAGTTTCAAAGTTCTTAAATCCATCAAAGTCTTTTAACAGAACCAATTCAGACAATAGTGGATTCAGGTGCACCACTTCCACTTGCATTCGTTTTGAGCTCAACAACATCTTCAATAATCTCCTTCAAATATCGGTCAATCTTGTCCTTGTCGTCTGTAACAAAAATGCTAATCAAGTAGAAATTGCCAAGTTCAAACAATAATAAACGTAATTGATGCAAAAAGTAAATATATATATATATATAGGCAAAGTCTTTGGTCAGATAGGCATCTTTTTTATCTGATCAGAACGACAATTATACAATTTAGAGATTTTTTGTACATTTACATAACGACAGTTGTACAATTAAGTATAAGTCTTGTATATTTACACGTTGTACAATTAAGCATATGTCTTGTACAATTCAACATATGAAAGTTGTACAATTTAGCATATGAAAGTTGTACAATTATAAAGATGTATAAGTTGTATGACAAGTTGTACAATTCATCATATGTCTTGTATATTTACATATGGTAATTGTACAATTCAGCATAAATCTTGTATAATGTCTTCCGCCGGATCAGTCAGGCAAATAATGCTTACCGGACGGAAGACATTTCATATAAATATATATATATATATATATATAATTTACTTATATTTTCTAACAACCAATCTCTTGTATAAATAAAGAGCCTCAATTGTGTCAAACTATAGTGTACTATGAAATACGTCAAGTACGCAGCCTCGAATTAAAAAAAGTAGATTCTGAAGCAACTAGCAGAGATGACCAAAAAATCACAAATATAGCACTCAGCTCTAGATATCAATAGTTTAAAGGAAAGAACATCAAACTCAATCCTAGAGTAGCTAGAGTCCTAGACTCGACCAGATAAAGCTCCAAATTGTGTTTTTGTTGCCCTTTCATTTGATTTAGTAGACGGATCATTAAATGCCTAAAAATAAACTAGCAAATATTAGTGGCTAAATATAAACAAACTAAAAGTACGTGTCAAAGAAGCATGGATCAAGCAACTTGAAATGGACTATTTTTATTCATTAATGTTGTTTTCTTTCAATAATATACCTAAAAATGGTCAAAACATATCAGCTATGAGCCGACACGAACATGACTGGTTAAGAGATAGAGTTGACCTGGACCCGCTCAACATATTTATTGAATGAGTCTAGCTTATAAGCACAAGTTTTCGGGAAACTGCCTAAATTGACATGTTTTTAGAAGAATATTAACTGTTTTAGATGTGTTGTTTCAATTATTAGGTTCATATTATATTAATTTCAATTGTGTGAAAAAATCAAATGTTTTTTCAAATCTCGACATTTAATGTGCATTGGATTGGATGGATGGTGGCTGTTTAAAAATAATATCGGATTTGATCCCTTGAACACCCTATCAAGGGAAAAAAAAAATGATGCAAAAAAAGAGGATCAAGAACAATAAAGGCATTTGTTTATGATTAAAGTTGTGGAATTCTTCATCTACTTTGCTTCTAATAGATAACCTCTATTTTCTTCTGCAATATTGTGATATGGGTATATGTAATAAAGGGTTTAGAAATTCCCTCTCCGGCAATAAAAAAGATGCTGGTACTAATTCCAAATTGCTTCAGTAAAAAGTTGTTTTCAGTTTTTCTTTTTTGGGTTAAAGTTTTAGTACCCAATCAAATGTGAAACTTTTATAATTTTTTTAACGTTAATGTGGATTATGTCTATCTTTCTTAAAGATAGGGTGTTTGTGTAGTAAGCTAGAAGTTTTATATGGGGTTTATGGGATCATCACCGAAACTAGGTATGGAAAATTCAAATTCCTCTCTAAACCATTAACATTGAAATTGATTATATGAATAATACAAAGTGTACCGACAATTTTTTCTAACTTTCTAGTGGAATTGATACTTTCGAAATTATAGAAATTACATTGGATACGATCATGATAAATAAGACAAAAAAATTAAGTGAAATAAATTTTATGGCTACTACATAAATAAATCAGGTAAATATGGTGTAGCACGTGAAATTATTATAATGCTTAAGTTTGTACTTTTCTTTATCTTTTTGGATTGAAATCCTTACGTTTGAATATTTACCTATGCATGGAGACGTAGGATGACGGTTAATCTCAAGTGTGATATATATATATATATATATATACACACACACACATATCAGAAGCATTATAATAAGAGCTTTTACAAGAGAAATTATATCAAAAGTTCATTAAAAACGATTTCCTTGCATGTGTTTGCGTACGAAATTCCTTTCTTTTGGAACATCATGATCATGTCTAGTTTCTTTTGCCGACGTGTGGAAATTTTAATGCCAATGCCTTTATCAATTCCTTGATATTAGAACATTGTCTCATTATGTACTTCTCGTCGATATAATTCCTTATCTCTCTCTCTCTCTCTCTCTCTCTCTCTCTCTCTCTCTCTCCGTCTCTTTTTTCCTTTTCCTTTTTCTGTCAAAAGAGTAAAGTTTTGGTCCCACGAGGCAATTAAACAGTAATTAAACTTAAATCCGATGTATATCTTGTAAACGCGAGGTTCGAATTCTAATCAAAATGAAACAAAAAAGATATTCATGAGGCCTAAGTTCAGATTTGAAAAGGTGATATCATAATATTGTACTAGACATAGAAGAATTAACTACCATGGTGTCCCTTGTTTCTCTTTTTTAGACCCTGCAGATGATCATTGCCTTTAGATAAAATGATTTTTTTTTTTTTTTGCTAAATAGAAAAATGATTTTTTACTTGCACATACTACATATTTCAAGGTTTACATTGAGTAGAATCGGAATTGTATTTTTAAAATTTCATATTAGTTACTGTATTAGATGCCAACATGTCACTGAGTTAGACGTAATGGTTATATATATATATATATATATATATATCAATAATAGTTGAGTTTTTTAATCAACTTTTACATTATCTTCGTTATCTGTAATTAAATCATTTTTTACAAAAACCAAATTAGTCCCTTCAGATTTATGGAAAAAATTCCAATAGGGAAAGTTAATATCAAAATTTAATGAATTAAAAGGGGCAATATGAGCTTTAAATGTGCTAGCACGATTAAGCACGTGAGTCAGCATAGCACGACATATAAGTACATGGACTAATAGGCCGTTTCAAGTCTGTGGGGACTTGTCAGTCAGAATAAATAGTGGGCCGCGTCAAGCACGACACCATAGTATAATTGTGTCAAATTTAATTGAGTTGTACAGACACAACACAATTCATTTGACAGCTCTAACTCAGAAACTCATATGAGTTTATCTAGTGAGACACCACTCTAATTAGATGAATAATAAATTTGAACATCCTAAGTTTAAATTTTACTAAAAAAGATTTTTAAATGTTTCGACCAATGAGATTTATGAGTTGTCTTATTAATTATTAATTCCCGGGAAAAAAAAAAAAAAAAAAAAAAAAAAAAAAAACAAAACTTATTGATCCTTCAAACCCTTCAAACAAAATATACACAAAGAATTTGAGTACTTGTACAGGATTAAGAAATTCAATGGTAAACGTTGATTCTCTATAATCATTATTAACCCTTCTAGAAGAGTTCTAATTTTTTACCTAAAGAAGAAAAATGGTCAAGTATGAAGATTAAAGAGCTCAAAATAAAAGGTCAGACAGCAATTGAATGTTTCTGCGTGGTGTTTAAACCAACTTCTCCTCTTATTCATAACATATTCAGTCCTTAGATCTGGTGATTCCTTGAAAATAACTCCTCTTCTTTCTACATCTCTAGAGTTTCAGTCCTTAGATCTGAGAAATTTCAAAACGAGCGTCAATGAATCATTAAAAAAAAAAAAAAGAAAAAAGAAAGAAAGAAAGAAAGAAAGAAAGAGGAATCAATGAAAAATCAATCATGAGACAAACTGTTCATAGGCAAGCACCATAGTCCTAGCATTGTTCTTTATTTCTTCTCACCTCTTTTTCTTTTTCCTTTTTCTGTTTTTTTTTTTTAAACTTTTTTCTTTGGAAATAAAATACTCCCAAGTGGCACCCCTTTCCTGCATATAACCTATTACTGTATGCAGCACAACATGGCAATTCTCCGTATCCCTTTTTGGTAAATGCAAAACTGTCCTTAATTAATCCCAAATCCTTAAGGTAGATAGATTAGATCCTCCCTAACAAATCTGTTTTTGTGGAAAAGGACTTGTTTTAACAGAACCAAGAGAAAAGGTTCATTTTGGTGTTAAGCATCGAAACTATATAATATAAGCATGCATATATAAATATATGTATATATATATATATAATTAATCTTATCAATTCTACTTTAGTTTTGATTTTTCAAACGTCACAAAGTTGATCCTTAAAATTTTATTCTGTTTCAGTTTCGGTCATTTTGTTAGATTAGTGTTAAATATTTAACGGAATCTGTAGAAATTATGGACAAATTGAAAACATATGAAGTTTAAAAGACTAAAATAATACAAAAAACTAAAAGTTAATTTTCACATATAGACTTCAAATTTTGGCTGTTTCTAATTTTAGACTTTAATTTACACATAATCTATCAAATTTTAACGCTTAGTTAATGGAAAGACCGCAACTGAAACAAAATAAAACTTCAAGGATCATCTGTGGTACGATGAAACTTGTTATAGAGATTAGTGTAAACCTCATGAACCATTTGTGTAATTAATCCATATCAAACGTGGTACGATGAAACTTGTTATATCTCAAATGAGTGAAAAGTATATTTCATATGGAATATAGCCTCTTATCATTTATGTTACTCTAAGTGTAACAAACGCTAGTTTCCCTTTGAGCTATCTTCAGATTGTTTCATGATCTTTCTTTCTACTAAGTTTCTTTCCAAATTCCCTTTTGACTGAACACATCAAACATGCAAGACCCTTTATACTGTAGACATAATTAGGGCCACCACAATATCCAAATTTAATTTTAAGTCTTATCCAACTATGCAATGGCTTTAGCTTTGTTTAGACTCACTTCACAAGCAAGGTACTTGTTCATTTAGGCTTTATTCCATTTCCTCATCACTATATAAACCTTTCATTTTGTTCAATCTTCCTCACCACATAACAAAACACTATCCCTCTCTTAAACCATTGTTAGACATTTTCCCAAAAAAAAACAAAAAAAAAAAAGATCATCATGGCCACCAATTTCCAACAGGCATTGGTTCCTCACCCTGCCAAGAGAGACCCGATGCAAAGAAGGTTCAACCAATCTGATGACAACATGCTGGTGAAGCAGATCCGCGAGACTCATAACGCGGAGAGTCACTACCTCGTCGACGTCAGACCTGTTCTCCATGTCATTGAGGACATTTTGCGCAGGGCTGCTCCTGGCATCGATGGTATCATAAATGTATAGTTTCTCTCCTGTCTCTTCCACTTTTTCTGTGCTAAAGTCAAGTTTGTCTCAAGAATAAGATTTCTCTCTACACTTTACACTTTCGAGAAGTTGTCTTGAGTGTTTTTGTTTCGTTGTGTTTGGTGGGTGACTTGCTTTAGTCTTGATTGCAGGGCACACATGACGCATTATTGGATGACAAAGCCGTTGTGGCTACTTTTGATGACATGTTGGATGGACTGTGTCAAATTATTCATAAGATTTCCTGCGAGGTCGGTTGAAGTTCGGAATTTAACATTGTAGTTCCTTTCAAAATTATTTGTATTCTATTTCCTAGTGCTGGCTATAATTTCCTTGTTTTAAATGAACCAGTTTATTAGTACTCATTTTCCTCATAAAAGCATTCCTCTTTACAGTAAAAGCATACTTCTTTTTAAAAGAAGGCAAGTCTTCCTTGTCTTTCCCAAGCAAAATGGTTCTTCTTTTCCCTTTCTAATAAGTTGCATTAAGGGGAAAACAACTATATTAAGTGGCTAGAGAACAATTACTTGCTAGTGAAAAGGAACCCCCCCAAAAAAAATGACTTATTCAATTACTTGTTTTGGCAGATGTTTTGCAAGTGCTCAGGAGGAGATCTGCATGGATCAACTCTGGCTTTATTCAAGATGCTTTCAAACTATCCATGGGAAGCAAAAGTGGTCCTAACCTTGGCTGGTTTCTCCACCACTTATGGCGAGTTCTGGCTTGTGGCTCAGCTCTGCACAACAACTCCACTGGCCAAGGCTGTGGCCCACCTGAAGCAAGTCTCGGACATCTTAGAGAATTCCCAAGCACTGAAGCCTCAACTCGAAGCAATCAACAAGCTCCTCAACGCCGTTGTCAACGTGACAAAACGAATCATCGAGTTCAATGAGCTACCAACAGAGTACCTTCCACATGACTCGCCACAAGTAGCAGTTGTAAGGGCTCATATTCCTTCTGCAGCCTATTGGACGATTCGGAGCGTAGTCGCTTGTGCCTGGCAGGTTGCTAGCTTCACGGATATTAGATACGAGTAAGGCACTAGAAAACGACGACATATTAAAATTCAATCTTAAAACATTTTGGAAAATTAATTGAAGCTATGTTTATTTATCTACACATCGCAGGCACATGTCATCAACCTCGGAGATATGGGAATTGTCAAGCTCGGCTCATAAGCTGAAAAATATTCATGATCTCCTTGCTGCAGAACTTGACGGTTGCCGTAAATTTATAGGTAAGACCTTTTCCATTCATTCCAAGAAATACAAATACAAAGTATCTCACTATCTCTTACATAAAGTTGGAGATCAGCTTAAACAGTACACTCAACTTTTCACTGCTAAACCTTCAAACTACTCTTGTAGATGCTTGTTACAAAATGTATGTCTCTTTTAGTTCCCTTCTGAAATTGTCATATGAAGTACTGATGAATAAGTAATAAAATTTAAATGGGGTTCAGAGGAAAGGAGATATGAAGAGGAATACAGGAACCTCATACGCCTTCTTGAGATCGCCCATCTGGACAACATGAAGGTTCTCAAGGCTTTGATTTCCACTAGGGATGATCAGCCCCTCGTGTTCGGTAACCCGAAAGCAAGGGTAATTCACTCTTCTGAAACTCACTCACTGCATTTCCTTGAATCAGTAATCTCAATAATACACTAAACCGAATCAAACACAGGTTAGCATTGACGGCTTAAGGAGAAAGCATGTGCTGCTTCTGATCTCTGATCTTGATCTATCGCACGAAGAGATTGCAATTCTTTACAGCACGTATGATATGAGGCTGAAGCACGATGGGATGTACGATGTTCACGTGAAAGGTGCTTCATACGAGCTGGTGTGGATCCCAATTGTGGATAGGATAGTGAGTTGGGATGAAGGTCACCAAAAGAAATTCTCGGATCTGCTAACATTGATGCCATGGCACAGCGTGCACAGCCCTCAGATAATCGAGCCTCCGGTTGTTAAATACATCAGAGAGAAGTGGAATTTCGACAAGAAATTGATCCTAGTGTCATTGGACCCACAAGGAAAGGTGTCCTCCAGAAATGCCGCGCACATGATGTGGATCTGGGGCAACGCGGCCTTCCCATTCAGTGATGGGAAAGAGGAAGCATTGTGGGATGCAGAGAGTTGGACTCTGAAGCTTCTTGTTGATGGCATTGATGCTGAAATACTTCAATGGGTACTTTTCATATCTTCGTCAATAATTTCTCAATTAATTTTCTTCATGAATATGATACTTTATCATACAAAAGAACACTTTCCTACAGTGATTAATCACCGCAGAAATTTAGTTAGATCACACACAGGCATACGATAGCGGTGTTTGATCACTACAAAAATTTAGTTAAATCACACATAATCAGATAGTAATAATTGATCACACACAGTCGAATGATAATGGTGTTTGAAAATATGTTAATACTCGCTCATTTGATCAATTGCACAAATTTAGCGATTGATCACTACACAAACTTAGTCAAATCGCACACAATAACATAACAGTAACTGATCACTATCCAAATTTAGTTAAATCACGCGTAATCATATATGGTAGTGTTTGAAAATATACTAATATCTTCTCATTTCGTCAGATTGCGCAAGGGAAATACATATGCCTGTACGGAGGCGACGACATTAATTGGATCAGAGAATTCACCAGCAGAGCAAAGGTAGTGGCACAGGCTCTCGGCATCCAGTTGGAGATGATCTACGTCGGGAAGAGCAACGTGCCAAAAGAGCGGCTGCGGAAAATTAACTCCACCATTGAAACCGAAGGCCTCAGCCAGATCTGGCCCGAGATGACATCCATCTGGTTCTTCTGGTCCAGGCTCGAAAGCATGAGGTGCTCGAAAGCACGGTACGGGAAGACCATAGAGGCCGACCCGGTGCTTAAGGAGATCATGACCCTGCTCAGCTACGACGGCAGCGACCAGGGCTGGGTCTCGGTCTGGCGTGGCCAGTCGGAGATGGCCCGAGCCAATGGCCAGCTGGCGCTCCAGACCCTGAAAGAGTTTCAGCAATGGGAGACTCAGGCTAAGCAGATGGGATTGATCCCGGCATACGATGAGGAGCTGAAGAAGCGCCACTCGCCGCAGCATTGCACCCGCCTGATCCTTCCGGGGCTCGGGCAGGACATCCCGCAGAAGGTGGTCTGCACGGAGTGTGGGCGGGAGATGGAGAAGTTCTTCATGTTCCGCTGCTGCACCGATTGATAAAGAGTTTGTGTGGTTGTATGAGTATGCGTCTACTTTTTTAGTCTGATGTATTATGTTTGGTTTGTGATGTTTGTTGTTCTCATATTTCCTTCTAAGCTTTATAGGTTTGCCATTGTAATACTAAGAAGATGTTTGGTGTAAAATGTGTTGTGACTCTAGCTATTGAGTCTGTGCTACTTCTACGTTTGGTGTCTAAGATAGTACAAGAATAGTACCTTTATACCATATTGAGTACTAAATTCTCTCTCTCTCTCTCTCTCTCTCTCTCTCTCTCTCTCTCTCTCTCTCTATACTTATTGATTAATTTGTCAAACTAAAACTAAAGCTAAAATGTTACATGCATTTGGGTCGAATGTTTATAATTTGGAAGGAATATTCTTTGGACCTTAGCCCAGTGAATTTGGCTGTCCTGAGACTAGTAAAAAATTAGGCCTATGTAACTCCCGTTTAAACCAATTGAACAAGGAAACAAATTTTTTTTTTAAGTTAATATAAGAGTTTTTTTTTTTTTTTTTCCAGACTAGGTTTTTCTGCTAGAGAGTTTTAACTAGGTCTCACTTAATTTTCTTGATGAAGAGAGCAGATCTTTTTTCATTGTTGTTGTTTCCTTTGCTTTTTGCAAGGTCGTTTTTCTATTCGCTTTTGTTAACCTTAGCACTTGTGCCTTGATTTTTAATTTTTTTTAATTTTTTTAATTTTTTTTTCTTTTTTATCAATAATTAGAGTGAGAAGTTTAACATAGAACGAGTTATTTAGTAATGTTAACTTAAGCAGGTTCTCTAATAGCAGTTTTTTTCAAGTTAATGTGAGTCAAGGAGACATAGAATTACATATCTATTAATTTTAAGACGGCAAAATATTTGATTTTTAATTATTTGTTAACCTTAGCTCTTGTGGCTTGATTTTTAATTTTTTAAATTTTTTTCTTTTTATCAATAATTAGAGTTAGAAGTTTAATATAGAACGAGTTATTTAGTGAGTGTCAACTTAAGCAAGTTCTTTAATAACAGTTTTTTTTTCAAGTTAATGTGAGTCAAAGACACATAAAATTACATACCTATTCATTTTAAGACAGCAAAATATTTGATTTTTAATTATTTGTTAACCTTAGCCCTTGTGGCTTGATTTTTAAATTTTTTTATTTTTAAATTTTTTTATTTTTAAATTTTTTTTCTTTTTATCAATAATTAGAGTGAGAAATTTAATATAGAACGAATTATTTAATGGGTGTCAACTTAAACGCGTTCTTTAATAACAATTTTTTCTTTTTTTTAAGTTAATGTGAGTCAAAGGACACATAGAATTACATACTTATTCATTTTAAGACGGCAAAATATTTGTATGTGATTGAACTAGATCAAACCCAACATCTTCTCAAAAGAACGAGCCCTTACTACATCCACTAAATAAAAAGGAAAATTCATGTACTAGGAAAAAAAAAAAAAAAAAACAGCTATTAATCTCCCAATTTTGCAGAATCCTTCTCTTTTTTATTCTTTCCACGCTATGCCACCAAAAAATAATTAATTAATTAATTAATTAAACTATGCAATCCCCTAATCTATGGAGGCTTTAGATATAAATTAATAGACAATAAAAATGGAGGCTTTAGATATAACTAGGTCTCTATTGTCTTTGAGGAACGTAGAACCGGGATAATCAAACTTGTTTATTTGCTTAAATGGAGATTGTTTACAATAGCTAAGTTCTAATTAACAATATCAGGCGCTGAAAATTTTAGATAGAACCGGGATAATCAAACTTGTTTCTTTGCTTAAATGGAGATTGTTTACAATAGCTAAGTTCTAATTAACAATATCAGGCGCTGAAAATTTTAGATTTGTATTTAGTTGGTGGATTCGTGTTATAGTTTAGATCATGGTTCGTCGCTCGCTATAATATTTTTTCACACAAAAAAAAAAAACACGCAAATCGAGAATGATTCTGAATCCATAAACTAAACATAAATTAGTAATTACAGCTTAGAAAGACCATGAGAAACAGAGTCTAAAATACAATTTTAGACAAATTCAAAAGCATGTCTGAACAAAACAACTAGTGCCCCACAAAGTCTATTATTATTTTCTTAAATTCGCTTTAGTCAACTTTTGTGCATTTTTCTAATAGATCTAGCAAGATACGTTATTCATATATCGTTTTTCAGGTGAAACCCCTTTCCCTTTTTCCTTCTCTACCTCTCATTTTATTCCCAAAGACTTGAAAGAAAAAAGTAGCAACGAACACACGGGCAAATTCATCCAATCATAGTTGCGATATATACTCCATAGGGTAAGTTTGGTTGGGAAAAAAGAAAGGAAAAGAATGAAAAAGAATATGAATATGATGTTTAGTTACTTTTTAAAAAGATGAATCGTCATTTTAATCATTTTAAGTGACGTTTATTTCAAGAATTATGTCTAATTTAATATTATAATTATTAATTTTACTACATTATTTTTCTCTCAAAAAAAATTTAAATTTTAAAAATTAAAATAATAAACATTATTTTAAACTCAAAAACCAAACGTCACCCTAAATGAACAATTACTATCTATTTTTGGAGATTGACATAAACTAGTGATTTTGTAGATTGAAGGAAAGATAAAGCATTCGAATTTTGTTGGAGATTGACAGAAACTAGTGATTTTGTAGATTGAAGGAAAGATAAAGCATTCAAGCTTTGTTAGAGATTGACAGAAACTAGTGATTTTGTATCAGAGCTGGTAAAGCAAAAGGGAAATCGGCAAAGACTCGTCTTTTGCAAATTTTTGTTAAATATTTTTTTATGTTTTTTTTTTTTTATTTTGCTAAAAAGAATTGTTGTATATATGTATATATTTAAGAAAGGGTAGCTTCGTCCAAATGACCAAATGAAAATAATTACATTCTATTCCATAATATTCTTAAAATTACGATCAAACAAATGAATTAGATTTTTTTTTCATTCTATTCCTATTTTTATTACCATTATTATTCTCCACTACTACTAAACGCACTGGTAATGTTTTAAAGTAATAATTGTCTCCTTTAGTGTAGCAAATAATAATAATAATAATAACAATTTTTGAATCCTATTCTTTGTACATTCTCTTATTCCAGGGGAAGGGTGAAGGAAGACAAGTTTATTTTCACCGTCACAACGCCAATGTTATGAGAAAAACCGATAAAATAATGACCAAGTTTAGTGAAGGGGCGATATGTTCCAGTTTGGAATGATGAAGTTACCTCTACTTATTTACTGAAACTTAATCAGACTGGATTTTCAAGACCAAGAATCATATATTCTACTTGATATTGGAACTGCCTAATTGCATATTCCAAGCATCAAAATGCGTGACATAACAATTAGTCTTCATTAAATTATAAAATAGAAAACAAAAGTCACTAGGAGTAGACCAAGAATTAGTGACGATCCATCCATGATACTTTTCAATTTTTTTCTCTCTCATAATCTGTAGAGATCTTGTCTAATCACGTTGTTATTTTCATTAGTCAAGCTTTCCAGGTAACAAAATATTAAAAATGAAGTCAACAATGACAACAACAGTCATTGGTCAAACAATCAAAGCTACTTAACCCAGGAAATAAGCATGGGTAATCATTCACAAAAGTGCTTACCTTCCATCATAAACTCACAATTTACAACAATGAGAAAAGCTGGTTGGAGAGCGGAATTCCTTACTGGAAAATTGTAATGGTACTACGTACTAGCGTTTTCTTAAATAGAAGCTATTCGTTCACTTCATAAATTCGAGTTTTTAATTCGAGCTGAGATGTGATATTTTTTTAAAATTTTTCACTATAGTAGAAAAAGTTAAATGTGACATTTTTTTAAAAACTTTTTACTGTAAAAATCTAAAACTGAAAACTCAAATCGGTTAAATGAACGAGGTGTAAATAATTCAATAAACATTCGTCTCCACTTTTTTTTGCTTCTTTTTTTTCTCCCCCTTTTCTTGTCCTATTGTGGTCAAATTAAAGAATGCAACAAACTCCAAACTCCAAATTGATTACCACTTGCCTATACCTTGAGTTCTTGTGTCACAGAGAAAAATTGTGTAATGGAAATTCATGGTATCAAAATATGGCCCACTATGCAAAACAATAATTGCTAAAATAATAAACACGAATTTCCTAACTACCAATGGGATTGCAAGTTGAATCTTCTCATTAACTGCCCTGACCCAAAAGACCCGCAGAGAAGAAAAACCAACTTTTAGAATTGAGAAAGAAATAGACTTTTTCCTATTGTTATAGGACGAGTGCAACTTTCGTTTTCCATGCTATAACGAAAAAAGATATTTCGTTAATGGGGATTGCTTTTCACCAATGAAATTACGACCCCACAATAGTAACATTCAGAACTAAAGCCAGACAAAGCATTCAATTTCGGCTTTCCCTTTAGAGAGCCCCAAGCCAAAGACTTTGGAAAACCTTATCAGTTTTCTCTCTAAGCAAGTATAAATCACAGAACGAGGCGTTATACTAAGCAATAAAAATAAAAAAAACTACCCAGAAAAAAGCATTAGTTAATTTTGGGCCGGCTCTATTTTTCACTATGCTTAAATTTGATAAGCCAACTATTTTCAACAACCAAAAAAAAAAAAAAAAAACAAAGACTGTTTTCATTTTTCAACAATTGGAACGCCAGGGTAGACTCACAAGTCTTCCCCTTTTTGTTTTCTAGTGAAAAGTCGTTAAAAGAGAGTCGTGGGTCCTCACTATAAGGAGGAGTCAAGAAAAAAAATAAATTAATTTAGTCCCGGTTATTTTACCGATTTGAGTTTATAATTTAAATTTATTATAATAAAAAGTTTTTAAAAATTATTACATCTAACTTTTTTACTACAGTGAAAAATTCTTACATAAAATCATATCTCAATTCAAATTAAAAACTCAAATTAGTGAACTAAACAGGCTCATATATCTCCTGCCCTTCGGTATATGTTCCATCAATTTCCATGTGAATTGCAACTGAAAGGAAGGTTTTCTATCTCAACGTTCATATATTATTCTAACATATCCATTTTCGATTCACATTAGGGCTCCGTTCATTTCGTCAATTCGAGTTTTACTACAGTAAAAAGCTCTCAGAAACGGTCACATCTAACTTTTTTACTACAGTAAAAAGCTCTCACACAAAATCACATCTCAACTCGAATTACAAACTCGAATCAGTGAAGTGAACAGGCTCGATTAACAAAACGACAATTTTAGAGAATGAGAGAACAAACTCTGACACAAAAGTGCTCATATTCATATGAAAAGAAAAACTATCTATCCATTATCTATGTATGTGCTCAATTTAATAATGAACAGAACAAATTCATAACCTGGAACAGATATCAATGGATTAATTTGGGTTATCAAGATAAAACTAAATAAACGCCCAAACATTTTCAAGAGCAAGTGAGTGAATGTCATGAAAGGAACAGTATAATTATCCAAAAAGGAGATGACACAGTGATTTGCAAACCACATTGATGATGTCATTTCCTAATAATTATAAAAAAAAAATGTCATTTCCTAATAGCAGTGACAGTTTAAAAAAAAACAAATGCAAAACAATCCGATTGAGATTATGAAACGAAAAAAGCGGGGCCCGAATGTTAGCGGGGACCAACCCGACTCCCCCACCGCGTACGGCGTACTGCCAGCTGTGGAAATAGTCAAAAAGTCAAATTCCAGGACTGAGCTGTTAGGAATCTCCAGCCACGTGTCCAACTCAAAGCCATACATTACACACAAACACGATCGAACGGTCCAACTTCCATAGAAGACTTGCTATTCTATGGGTTGACTTGACCGGCCGAATGCCTTTATGAAATGACATAGCCATTCAAGGCTTCGAAGAAGTTTACAACATTTATTGGACTGGCTACTTTCTATAGCGTATAGAATGAAGGAAAAAAAAAAAAAAAAAGAGAAAGACATTGGGTCGTCCGCAAAGGTGCTTGGTGCTGAATTTTTCAAAGATGAGGACTATTAAATGTACATGTATAGTCTACCAATAATGCACTAGACTATACGTACTGGGAGTGTATTTTGAAGTTTGAACTAAGGTCAATAGTGTAGAAAATGGAATTTGTATACAAACTCTGCTGATTAGTGTACAACATAATTAAAGACCCGTTTAGTTTGCTGATTCGAGTTGAGATGTAATTTTATGTGAGTTTTTTATTATAGTAAAAAAGTTAAATTTAATTATTTTTAAGAACTTTTTATTGTAACAAAACTTGACTTTTAAACTCAAATCAGTGAAATGAACGGAGTCTAAACTAATTCAATTTCAAGAATATACATTATAATTCAACTTCAAGGATATAGTGAGTCTAAAAATAAATATATTTTCGCCAATCTGATTATGTCGTCAATTCCTCCTGGCAATTCAACGGATGAAATATATTTAAGTTACTAAAACATAGTTTAGTCTTGAATTCCATCCTATTTGAAGTGTTACAGACAAGGGAAACATCTGGAAATGACAAATGTCCTCCTAACATCCACGTTAACTAGATTTGGACTTGAACTGTAAAATAAAAAAAAAAGACATGCAATATAAACTATAAACTGCATTGGAATTCATCCTATATTAGTTAACTATACTCTTTTGGTAAGTTAATAGTGCCATTCCTTTATTAACTAATGGTGGTCAAAAGTCTAAACCAGACACCGAGTATACAAATTCCACCCCGGACACCAAAATTAAAACGTGGGCCCCAATTGGTTGCTTTTTTTCCACAAGCTGCACCCTATAAGAACAATCAAAACCCACCAACCAATATGGAATATGAACTCCTAAAAACCTGCTTATCAACCAACAGAAGAACCTGCCTGTAATGGCAACCTTCCCGGCCAAAACCTGCCTTTCTCTACTCACCTTCCTCTGTAGCTTGGTCCTCATCCATGGGAGACCAACTTTAGACACTTCAGATCTCAAAGCCCTGTCTATCATCCAAAAAGACTTGGGAATAACAAGTCAACTCCAGCTCTCCACCGCTCCATGCAACATCCCCGGGGTGTTCTGCGAGAGGAGGTTGTCTGATGACAATAATTATGTTCTGAAGATCACCCGGCTCATCTTTAAATCCCAGCAACTCACAGGGAGCCTGTCTCCGGCGATCGGACGGCTCTCCGAGCTCAAAGAGCTCTCTCTTTCGGGCAACAACCTCGTTGACCAAATACCAGCCGAGATAGTTGACTGCAGGAAGCTAGAAATCCTCAACCTCGGAAACAACAAGTTTTCCGGGCAGATTCCAGCGAACCTGTCGTCCTTGATTCGCCTGCGAGTACTTGATCTTTCCTCCAATAAGCTTTCTGGCAACCTGAGTTTCTTGAAGTACTTTCCCAACCTCGAAAAGCTTTCCATTGCCAACAATCTCTTCGCTGGGAAAATCCCAGCGTCGATTCGTTCATTTCGCAATCTCAGGTTCTTCAACTTCACTGGAAATCAGTTCCTCGAAGGCTCATTGCCTGAATTGAAGAGGGTCGAGCAGTCAACGTCTGGCATTCCAAAACCAAAACGCTACATATTTGCTGAGCGTAGTTCAGGGGGCAATAGAAACTCTAACGTATCTGGACCCTCAGCGAGTAAATCTTCTAATGCTCCAGCTCCATCTCCAACCCACGCACACCACAAGAAGCACAAAGATCACACAAAGAAGGTAATAGGGTGGATTCTGGGATTTTTGGCCGGAGCTTTTGCTGGTTGCATATCGGGATTTATTCTCTCTCTACTATTTAAGCTGCTCTTGTCTCTGGTCAAAGGTGGGGGTAAGGACTCAGGTCCTGCAATATTTAGTCCTCTCATCAAAAAGAAAGAGGACTTGGCTTTCTTGGAGAAGAATGATGGCCTTGCTTCATTAGAGTTGATAGGAAGTGGTGGTTGCGGAGAAGTTTACAAAGCTGAATTGCCGGGAAGCAATGGGAAATGGATTGCTATAAAGAAGGTAGTTCAACCCCCCAAGGATGCCGCAGAGTTGACGGACGAAGATAGCAGACTTCTAAACAAGAAAATGCGTCAAATTCGATCAGAGATAACCACTGTCGGTCAAATTCGACATCGGAATTTGCTTCCTTTATTGGCTCATATTTCTCGACCTGACTGCCACTACCTTATCTATGAATTCATGAAGAATGGCAGCTTACAAGACACGCTGAATGACGTAGCAGAAGGAAGAAGGGAGTTAGATTGGCTTGCGAGGCATAAAATTGCTTTAGGAGTGGCTTCCGGGCTAGAATATCTACACATGGACCATAAACCGCGTATAATTCATAGAGATCTCAAGCCCGGAAACGTCCTTCTTGACGATGATATGGAAGCCAGAATTGCAGATTTTGGTCTTGCGAAAGCAATTCCCGATGCTTACACGCATATGACGAGTTCCAATGTTGCAGGAACTCTGGGATACATAGCGCCAGAGTACCACCAAACACTCAAGTTCACGGACAAGTGTGACATGTATAGCTTTGGGGTGTTGCTTGGGGTTCTAGTCCTGGGGAAGCATCCATCAGACAATTTTTTCCAAGAACAACCTGAGATTGGTTTGGTTAAGTGGGTGAGGAGTGTAATAACTTCAGAAAATCCTCAGAGAGCAATCGACCCAAAGCTCATGGGAAATGGCTATGAGGAGCAAATGCTCTTGGTTTTGAAGATTGCTTGCTTTTGCACTCAGGATAATCCAAAAGAAAGGCCCGACAGCAAGAATGTAAGGTGTATGTTGTCTCAAATCAAACATTAGTGTGTAGATGTTAAGAATGCGTGGGGAGTTAAAAACTCCATCTAACTATAAATAAGAGTTGCAAGATGTATGTCAGCAGCAGGTGTAAAATGATGCTTCTGTTAAGGGAATTATTAAGTATTATGTGGCGCTGTTATTGTTAAGCAAGATGAATATTAATTTTAGATATTTTTTATTGTGCAAACATCAACCAGCTTAATTATAAGGTTTACATGTTTGTTTTTCACTCACTTGGAGGGCACGCTATCTAGGTATCTGCAGATTTAAGTTTGGATATAAACAGATAGACTTTAACAAAGAATTATACGGAGTTAGGCAATAAGGGAAATGAACAAAAGAAGGATAAAATCAGACAACTTGAACCCCGATTGATAGGAGCAACAAGAAGATAAAGTGCCCTGGATCCTGTTATTAATTTTAACCACAAAAACATGTAGATTTTTTTTTAATCTTCCAGCCAAAAAAAAAAATCCCAGATGAAGAAAATTAGAGATACAATCAAATATCCGTGACTAATCCATCCCCTTCTCTTCTTTTTTTTATAGTAAAAATAAATTAGAAAAGAAAAAATAATAAAAATGGGTTCACCTAGTCAAACTAAGAACTCGAGTTTGCAGGTGAAAAATTAAATTAATTAATAATAGAGTGAGAAAGAAAATGGAATAACTGTGGCATTCAATCGTCCAGATTGAAGTAGTTGCCATATTTAATATATATATATATATATATTTAATATTTAAGAAAGATTAAAATTGCTGAATAAAAACTTTTTATTAGGATTTTACCGTAACACTTTCAATAATAATCCTTATTTTTATTGGTCTATTTTTTATTATAAAATATTAAAATATTCAATTTTCTATTAAATTTTCAAAATTTTAAAATTCTAATATACATATACCAATAAAAATTTAGAATAGACTAATAATAAAAATAAATAATGAATAAAATAATAAAAAAGTGGATTATCATTTAATTAAAATTTTCAATTTATTAAAAAATGAAAAACAAAAACTAAGAATTTATGTTGAATTGGCACTAATCGACATATATACAAAAAAGTGTGGACGTATGAATAAATTAAAATCTCTTTGTCTTCATATTTGCAATATAGTACGGGAAATAAAATCAATCCGTATTTCACTTTTTTTCAGTGCACGCTTAAGTTCATTTTTAAATTGCAAATATATATGTATTCTTATCATACTGAAACGACTGCTATTATTGATATCAAACTAATAGCAATTCATCCAAGCGAAATCTTCTAATCGATAATTAGGTCAAAGAAAGAATTAAACCACATGCTTTGTTGTTATTACTGAATTTTGGATAAGCCTGGAAATCAATCGTGTCCAGAATGATGATAACATGCTTTCTAATTTGACTGAGCAATTATAAAATCTTCTTGAAGGCCTTAACACCCAAAAAAAAAAAAAAAAAAAAAAAAAAAGAGGAAGAAAAATGGTAGGCTTAAAATTAAAGTGCTCGTTCTAAAGAAACAATAAAGTATATTTCCACAATGCAATTCCCACTAGAAAAAAAGTTGGCGGAAGTGCTCTTACTCTTATCCCTCAAACTTCTGAAAGGTGACTTTTCCAAAGCAACCAACCAATCAATTTTCTGTTTTGCTCTCCAATATATAGTCCTCTTTACTTTCTGAAGAGTCTCTCTCATCTGTTATTTCTCAAACATAGAAAAGCTTTACTTCACAAGACACACTAAGAAAGAGATCCAGACTCTGACACCATAGGCGGTGATCAACTCCAGTCTCTTTTCTTCTCTTACTCTCTAATAACTACATATACATCCTAAGAACTACCAAAAATCAAAAACTATTTTTGAACTTAATACAAGAGGAGTTGGAAAGAGAAAGTTAGGTTCTTAATTAGTCCATCAATGAGGTTCTATAGCAATCCATACAACTTTAATGTTATCCAAGCAGATGGTAAATATTGACCTGGCAATTACTGAGCTAAGCAAATATGTCTAAGCACAGAAGTTCAAATCCAAGTATAGAATTTTAGAGAAAAATGCAAAACGATAATTGGGAGATACTGCGAATCCGAAAAACTGCTTTCAGTCTTCATGTACAGAAGAATGTACCAAGCATTTTAGGCCTTGTTTGGCGGCCTCAAAAACTCAATAACATGCAACTCGAGTTCAAATTTTATTTAAGTTCATGTTTTTTTAAGTTTGAACTCGAGTTTAAACTCGAGTTTGAACTCGAGTTTAGGACTAAAACTCGAGTTCCAGTTTTCTCTTCAACTCGAGTTCAGAAACTCGAACTCAAATTAATTAACAGTATTTTTTCTATTTTTAAAAATGTTATAAATTTTTCGTTTTAATCCTGATTGAGATGATTTTTTTCTATGCGTTGACAACGAAAAAACGAATAAAACTCCACCCATATACCCTATTAAAATTTTTCATCACCATTAAGTCTTTATTAAAATACTATCTAAATACAAATTCACGTTTTGACTTACTCAAACACAAACTCAAAAATATTTTTATCTCAAACTATAACTTAAATGTACACAACCAAACACAAACTCAAGTTATAACTCAAATTCAACTTAAGAACTACACTCAAGTCGCACTCCAAAAGAACACGCCCTTAATTCTTCAAGGGAAGGGGGTGAAAAAGCATAGTAATCAGCTAATATGAGAATTCATTGGTTAATATTTCCTTAAATACCTCAAAAATCCAGAAGTAACTGAGGAAGAATTCTCTCCAAATGAGTCGCTTCAATTTTACTGACATCCTCTGCTTCCGCGATCGCAGCAGCACGCTGCACAGCCTCTGCTTCAATTCAACATTATCATCAGAAATTTGCACGACAGAAAGGCAAAATTGACTGAATCACCAGCATCATAGTACTATTCAGATATACAAACCTGTAACAAAAATTCGGAGAAACTCACAACTCAATTTCAGTGCATTTCCATTTGCTGCATCAGAAATGTGAAACGTAAGCATAAAAATCCCAAGAACAAAGCTTAGCTTAAAACAAAAAGTGGAGCAATATCAAGACAGAATTAAAATGAGGTATACCGCTAGTCGGACGACTCTTCTTCGATGCCCCAGCTCCTGCCTGGAAACGAGTCAAACTTTATTGGTGACTAATAACTACATTTTGACAGCAACAAAGAGCAAATATTAAATAAATTAAAAAAAAAAGCTATTTAAGTCATGCACAAGCACAAGCTCTAATCTACCTTGACTGGCTTCAAAACTCTAACAAGCAATCAATATAATTAAAACAGAAGGTCGTACTAACAAAAAGCAAGAGCAAAACAGAAGGAAATCATTAACCAAACGCAATATATAAGAAGCACTTCAAAATTTCAAACCAATTTGTGTCCATATATTAACATTCCTTCCTAAATTCAGTTTTCACACATTTAAATAGCAATTTCGTGAATCAGATTTCAGCTATCTTCCGGGCAGTAGTCTCTAATCCCCAATCTTTGTCCTTAACAACTATTTTATACATTTCGGACAAATTTTCCATAATTTTTAGAAACAGCAAAGAAATTTTACATCAGATGAAATTATATTTAAAATCGATACGCATAAAAACGAACCGAAGAGATACCTCGCTAAGGAAATAGACTTACCTCGGAGTCCAATGCATCGGCGCTTTCGTTTTTCTCACGCTCTGCAACAACAACAAAAAAAAAAAAAAAGAGTAAGTGTTGAGCAAGAAGACGTTCTTAATGATTGAAATCGGAAAAGGAAGCAGAAAAACAGAGAGAAATCCAAACCGAGAGCTCTTCTGGTCCAGACCAGCTTGAAAATGGAGTGAATCAGATCCTGTAGCGGAGAAGTTGAGATCGATTGATTAATCAGAGAAAAATGAAATTGAGAATGGAAGATATCAGAGGGAGTGAGAGAGAATTACGGGATCGAAGGAGTTGACTTCCATGGGAGGAAAATCTGCAGAACTCAGACGATCGATAATGGCGGTGCTGTCTTCGCGCCTCCGTTTTGTTATTTCGATTTGGCCGTCCCGCGCAACAGCGGAAGGCTTGCATATGTATATTACGAGTACTTTTCATATTTGCCCCTTAACTCGTAAAGGTTTTAGCAACTATCACTTTTAATTTTGATAATTTAAAAACCTTACAAAACTATTACAATGTGCCCATTTTAATGATTGCATTAATTGATGACAAAAAACCACGTTTGATAAAAAGTTTCAGCATCGCAATACAAATCTTAATATAAATTTTTTAATTTTCCAACTCTTAATCCCCTGAATATGATAGAAAATCGGAATACAAATTAGTAACATGAGACGCATGGTAACAATTTTTCTCTAAACTCCGGTGTCCATATAAGAAAAAACGACAAATTTGTATTTAATATTTTTGCTTCTATAAGGAAAACGACGTGTCATTTATGACGAGTATAATTGTTTTGCCATTTGTGAAGTTTTTTTGTGGTTTTTTTTTTCCCCTAAACATTTTCTGCTGTTTGATTTGTTAAACGATTTATTACTGTCGTTTTAAAGAAAGCAACAGATTACTATTGTTTGTTGCCCTCTAACATAAACGACTTATCCTTTCAGTAAACGGCATATTATCTTTTTGTTAAATTTTGCTGTCGTGTTTAAACGAATACGACATATAATTCCTTCTCAAAAGGATCTCCATATTTTCTCACCACACTGTCGCCTTCCAGGCAGAAAACAATCCCTCACAATTCACGTAAATTCGCCCTCTCTCTCTCTTTACTCGGCCGGAAACTCAGTCTCCGAGTGGGACTTAGTCGAACCTCCCTGTGGCCTTCTCACTCTTCATCTTCCTCCAATCACTCTGCAACTCCGATACCTTCTTCGACCGCCCAAAAATGGCGAACCTCCTTCACATACTCACCAAAACCAAGCCCTCTCCAACACTCCTGGCTTCCCTCACCACCCGCTTGGCGCCAAAACCCACGCCTTCTCTCATCTCCCACCTCACCAATTCCGAAACCCCCAATTGGGAACCAGCAGAAACCCTAATTTCCCGAGAAATGGCCGAATCTTCTCGGAGTTCGCAAATTATTTTCCCCAACTTCCCCTTTGGATACTGCCTGCGCTCTATTTCTCCGCCATTTGGAGTCGTCGAGGCCGAGGACGCGAGGACGGTTTGGGCTGATAGTACGAAGAAGAAGAGGAGGAGGAAGATGAGCAAGCATAAGTATAAGAAGCGCATGAAGCAGCTTCGGCGAAAGACGAGAGCTTGATTGATTACGTCTCCTTTTGGGGTTAAAAATCGCTGATTTATTAAGTTTTTTGGAAGCATTTATACTTTTCGGTTAAAGTTCGGATTTTAATGCTCTTCTCTTTTGGAAATTTGACTAGAATTACCAGGATTTTTGTTTGAATTGCAGGAAATGCAAGTATTTTTAAGGATTTTTGTGGGGTATTTTAGCACAGTTTTGTGTTCATATGGCTATTACCATTTACCACCCCCTTTTTGAAGTAAATTTCATGTTATGCATACTCAATTATAGTTGTGATTTAGAATTAATGATCATACTACTTTCAGATGTCTACTAATGTTTGGAAGTTTTCAGAGTATCCATGTTTAATGTGTCAGTGTATCCAGTGTTTGGTAGCCATGATTCGATGATGTTGGTGTTCAGTGGTATCTAACTAGCACTATTATTCTGGCGTCAATGGTGCGCGACGCCGCGCACCACTAGCGCACCACTACTCAGACACCATTGACGTCCATGTACTTATTTCCGCAAATATGTGAAGGTGTCATAGAATGAAATGGAAGTATCTCTTGTTGGGCAAGGTGAGAACAAGTTGTGAGGGACTTGCCTTTTGCAACCAATACCACCCCTTGGGGATAATTTTGTTGTTCTAGTACCTTTGGTTGAAGTGTTGATGAGAAGTCATTCTTTCAAGTTCAATACTAACTTTGCCTTGGAAATTAACATAGCTTTATTCCTGTTTTTATCATGTAGAATGACTGGCTTGGACAAGATGAAGTAGTTTGTCCGAGTCAAGTACAGAGAGGCCTAACTTTTTTAGCTTGAAGTCTTATGTTAGAGACCTAATAGCTAGCTTGTTGGTTTTTGTGGCTTTGTTAGTTTTTTCTATTATTCAGTAGTCTTTTGTTATATAGATAGGGGGTTTAAGGGTGGAGAGGATCATGATTAGACTTGTGTTGAATTTGGGAAACACTTGGGAGAGCTAGTGGTCTCTCGAATACCACCACTTAGGAGTCTCTAGAGTACTCAAATTCTCCGATCTATCTTTACTTTTCTATTGTTCGTAGTGTAATCGGTGTTTAGTGGAGTTGATTAATAAAAAATCCCCCGATTCTATCCATTTGCTGGAGTAATTCACCAGGGAGGATCCATATGGCTGGCTCTTTAGAGCGGAGCATTATTTCGACATGTATGAGGTGCCGGAGAGGGACAAGGTGTCGGCGATGTCGATGTGTATGGAGGGTCAAGCTTTGAATTTTTTTCGGTGGACCGATTCCCAAGACCCGTTTGTGGGATGGCGTGAATTCATGGCGGCAATCTTGACATGGTTTAGTCGAGCTCATGAGGGTGACCCGACGGAAGGCTAATGGCACTTAAGCAAAGCAGAACGATGGCTGATTATGTCGATTGTTTTGAGAAGTGTCTTCTACAAAGGGGTCTTTCTTAATGGACTCCGGGAGGATGTGTGAGCTGAGGTGAAGATGCATCGTCCCACAACACTTCAAGAAGTTATGGAGATAAGATAGGAACGAGGCGGTAGAAAAGATGAGGAGAATGAAGTTTGGTCGAGCAGGTGGCTTGGTGCGTTCATATTGATTTAGTGAGGGACCGACCACGCAACATTACTTTTTGGAGAGCTTCCTTCAGTCTAATAACCCACTAGGAGGCGGAGAAGTGAGGGGAAAGTCACTAATGCTGGCTGTTTCTAGTCCATCGGGGTTGAAGCAGGAAGCTACCGTCGGATTTTGGAAGAAGAGATGCAACAACGCCGTACAAAAGGCCTTTGTTATAAATGTGATGAAAAGAACGTCCTGGGGCATAGATGCAAGAACAAGCAACTTCATATTTTGTTGGTCACCAAGGACGAAGGCTGCGGGTGAAGAAGAGCCTAAGGAGGAAATCCATCACAGAGCTGCAACATTGGACGAAATAGTCGGCCTTTCCCTCAACTCATCAATGGGCGACTTGAGAGCTGTTAGAGGTTCTTCAAAGCAAATTTCCCGAATTCAACCTTGGGGACAAGTTGAAGTTGAGGAGGGGGGAAATGTTAGAGACCTAATAGCTAGCTTGTTGGTTTTTGTGGCTTTGTTAGTTTTTTCTATTATTCAGTAGTCTTTAGTTATATAGATAGGGGGTTTAAGGCTGGAGAGGATCATGATTAGACTTAGTGTGGAATTTTGGAAACACTTGGGAGAGCTAGTGGTCTCTCGAATACCACCGGTTAGGAGTCTCCGGAGTACTCAAATTCTCTGATTCTGTTGTTCATAGTGTAATCGGTGTTTAGTGGAGTTGATTAATAAAAAAATCCCCTGATTCTATCCATTTGCTTGACTAATTCCTGTGTGTGTGGGTGTGTTTTGGGGCTGTTTGGCTAAGAAATACCAGGTTCCTAACATCTTACCACTAACCGCTGAAGCTGGTGTGCCCAAGTCCACCCTTATGTATACGCTTGTGGATTTGAAAATGGAAGGGATGTGACTTATTAAGTGTATAGACTAAGTCGGCCAGTAAACTATGTTTAAGATTATTTGGCCAGAATTTCCTCAAGTTAGGTTCATTTCTGGTTGGACACCATTCAATATCTGATTTGTGTAAATCTTCTAGATATAGTGAACCAAAATGATTTTAAAGCTAACGGGGTCCTTGGTTGTGGAAAGCTAGCCAGAGAAGTCTTTTCTATCTGGTCCTCCATATCACTTCCAGATCAAACTGTCTTTTCTATATCTTCTAAGCAAAGATTCAACAAGTGTGTGAACCACCTGTTTCTTTCATCCTTAACAGGAGCCAAATTGTTTGCCAAATGACTTGATTTGATTGAGAGATGGTCATCTTTCACTTGTGTAGTTGGACAAGCCCAAAACCCGCCAAATCTTTTGGCCTTGGTAAATTTGTTTAAACTTCAAATGGTCAAAAGCGTAGAAAGTATACTCAAATTATGATTTAGATTTATTAGTGAGAATTTTGTGAGAAGAAATTTTAGAAGTCAAACTATTTGTGAGATAAAAAATACTGTAGCATAATTATGATTTGGGTTTGAGTATAGTTTCCAAACAACCCAAAAGTTTGATTCAAATCATTGATACGTAAAAAATCTGAGCCCCCTGCCACTCCAATCCATATTTTTGTCAAACTTCTCATTCAGAAATTGTTAAAACCACAACATTTCAAAACCCCCTTTAAAACCGGGGACTCAATTCCCGTAGATGTTACTTGTCGGAATTACCCTTTCTTTTAATACTATACAGAATCGGACCCGTAATTTCTCCGCAAATCCCATCTCGCCGGAACCCCTCAGCGACGCTATAGACCAAGCAGTCTTAGGCTACTCGTAGGAATTACTCGCCGGCTATAATTCACTCCGTTTTTAATACAAGATGAAAAATTTTCAAAAGCAGTGCTGTAGTATTGGGTGGGCGTTAGTAGTGTCCTAGTCCAAACCTTTATTACTCACAATGTGTGGGCGCCGCATGTGGAACTGCACGTTTTCTCAAACCTTGTCACAAGGATAGATTCATTGTGGCTATAGCTGAAATGACTTGCTGTTTTCCCCTCGTCTTAGCTTCTTCTTTTGACTTACACGTTGTCCACCGCCAGCCTTTTCCTCACCTACAGGAGTTATCAATCTGACAATCTTAACTGGTCTTTCTATACGGGGAAGGAAAAATAAACAGAAGTTTTTAATGATGTTTTAAACTCTTAAACAAGTCTGGTACTGGTGGGGTGTACGACAGAGTTCTAAATCATAGATATTCATCAACTTTCATTTAGTAATTATGCTTAGTTTAGTTTGATATAAATTTTGATGTAATCTAATGATTAAAATTGTGTCCTACTAGTACATTACTTTTTCATAGTCTATCACAGAATTCTCCTAAGTAGGAAAGAATGATGGGCATATAAACAAAGGTGTCGAAAACACAAAGAACAGATTTTTTTTTTGTTATTGTTTGATAGAAGAAAAAAGAATGTTTATTTATTTTTTTTAACTAATATATGTTCTTATTCTCTTTAAAAAAATAACTAATATATATTCTTGTTAAGAAGACGAACTGTGATTAGGTTAACATAGTTTTTCGGTATGCTCCGTTAAAAACTCAAAAAAAAAACACTTCTATTTTCACTCACCCACACCAAAAAAAAAAAAAAAAAAAAAAAAAAAAAAACCTCCAATATCCCTCTTCAATATCTGTCCCTACACTTTTCAATCTACCAAAGCACAAGTTAGTTCCACTATCTAGGGACAGAGGTTTACTTTGCTAAACTGTCGATGGTCCTTTTAACAACTGTCCAAGCATGTTTACCTCAAAGTAAATAAATGTCGGTTTACTTCTCTTATTCTTATTCGAGTTTTTAATTTAAATTAAAATGTGATTTTTTATAATAATTTTATATTGTAATAAAAAAATTAAATATTATTATTGTTAATAATTTTTTATCATAATAAAATTTAAATTTTAAACTTAAATTTATAAAATAAATGAGATCTGAATAACTCCGTTATGACTCTTTCATAAAATAAAAATGAAAATAAAAATAAAATTCTGCTAGCACTCTTGCTTTTGGGTTGAGATTAGTTTCCTTTTTTTATTTTTACTCTAATTTTGTGGCTGGAAATGCTAAGGGCTTATGCGTCATGTATTCTGGGACATGGGTACTTTTGTTTTTATTGTGTTTGGAGCAGATGGTCAAGTCAATTGCTTTCTCTTTACAACTGCCACATTCCACAGCAATGATAGTGGGGTTAAATCAGTTCATTTCCTCTATTTGGCAAAAAAAATTTACCTGCTTTAAACTGTAGATAGATGCCGTGCCATAAAAAAAAAAAACTGCCCAAGGCTAATTATTGTGGATTTTTTTTCACAATAATTATGATGGAGAAAATGCCAATTCAAGTTGAATGGATTAAAAAGGATGTTACTGCATGGATCGGAATTATAAATTCTTCCGTTTTCGTCCATTAAATAATATTTAAGTACTTAAAAGGTCTGTTTTAAATTTTTAAATTATAAATTTTTAGTTACTGAGATCTGATTATGAGTTTTTAAAATGTAATAAAAATTTGCAACTTGACAGGTTGTTCCTAAAGGGCCTAAGGAATTCCTAATTGGAATTAGAGGATCTCTTTTAATTGATTCTTTTATCACATTGTAATGTTTTACATCGTTGAAGTTCTGTTTGGCTCCGGAGAAAAAGAAAAAGAAAAAATAAAATAAAAATGAACCACGTTGGGTCTTATAAGTTGATGGGATGTTTACCATAGTTTTGCATTTTGCTGGGATCTCGGACAACCTTTGCAGTAATTCATTATTCATTACTCTCTTGCCCCCCAACTTAAGGTGGGAGACCTTTTTTAATGTTGAAATTAATGTAGTAGACGCATAAATGTGAAGAGTTGAAATGTTGTAGATTACTTCTTGAATTGGTACATTAGTTATATATATATATATATATTGATATATTTTTTTAGAGTTTCTCTAGTAAGATTGAAATTTTTTTTATTTTTAACCGTTAAATCTCTATCTCTTTATTCTGCATATTTTTTTAATATAATATAATTTTAACATATTTAACGGTCAGAAATCAAGTTATACTAGTAAGAAGGCAAGTCATACTAGTAAGAGGCAGAAACTCCCTTTTATTTTATTTATTTTGTGACAATAGAAACAACATATATTCTCAAAAGTAGAATGTAATCAAATAAAATATTGGCTAGCTAAGGTAATATTTTAATACCTCTGAGCCATGTATTACTTTTCTATTATTATTAAAAAGGAAAAAAGCTTATGTTTTTTTTTTTTTTATACATCTTTGGTGTATATGATAAAAAAAGAATCTCTTGAGGCATGGTTTTGTGAGCTTTTATGAGGATAAAGAAAATAATTAATGACGACTAAAGAGGGAAGAAGAAGCTTGTAAACTCATTGTTTGACTGTTTTTGGTTTAGCTTATGTATTAGGGAAAGAGCCAAGAAGTAGTCATGTGGGCAAAGTCATTTTCTCAAGAGCATTGTCTTTAACATCACCAACATTATTCCTCACATTCTCCTGAGCCAAATTTACTAAAAACATGTGGTGGTGTGCTCTAGGCTTTCACATTCCACACAAATCCCAGCACCCCAACTCTGAGTTTTTCTAGAATAACAAATATTCTAATAATATAATTAGCCAGTAGCCCCTAATTTAAGGGGGGTTTTTTTTTTTCCTCTATCAAATAAATAAAAGAAATTGAAGAAAATGTGGAGGCAAAAAAAAAATAAATTAAGGAGAATGTTTATGGTGGACAATGAAGAAGCAAGTTTTGCTTCATCGGTAGGAACTGTTGTTTTTAATCGTTGAATTAGTTCTTTAACGATTAGATTTGTACATATCCGCATTAAAAATTTACATCAAGCAACACAAAATTGCTCATATTATAGATCAAACCGTTGAAAAACTAATCCAATAACTATAACACAATTCCTACCAGTAGAGCAAAATAGCCTCATCCACCGTAATTGCACCCTAAATTTAATACCAATACTTTTTTTTTTTCATTTTTGTATTGAAGATTGAATAATGCAAACGATCCCTCTTCTATCCTTCACCTAAAGCCTCAATATAGTATTAACTAAACATGAATGTATCTTCTTTATTTTCTTGCTACAAAGTAAAGCACATTAATTGAGTCCATTCAATATAATCCGGCCAACAATGAATCTTTCCCCATTAGAAAAGAAGCAGAAAGGTACCATATATGGAAGATAATTTATCTCCACAGAGATGTGCATTATATTGCTCTAATAAATATCGTGACAAAAATACATATATTCAAAAGTATCCATAAAGGCATAAAATCCATAAGTCAATAGTTTTCATAACAAAATTTTGTCCTTTTTTTTTTTCCTACTGAGAAAATTTGTCCTCATAGTCACAATGCATTAGAACTTAATTAGAAAAAAATACTTTTTTTATTTTTTATTTTCCTTTTTTCCAATTTTAATACCTCATTTCTCTTTTGTATATTGTGTTATGAATATGAAGAACGTGAGATAAAGTAAAAACGTCAACAACATTAGATATGGAATTTCTTACTGATCACTGTGCACGTTCAAGAGGGACTGATTCTTGCAACCTGTCATGTTTATTAAAATGGGCCCCGTGTTTAAAAGCTTTTAATGCAATCACCACCGTTTATCTTGATACATCGTACGGCAGCTGATCATGGCATTAAAACCAGAGTTAGATCTCAACCGCTAGGGTATCAAGGGCAGCAATATTGGTTCATTGGTCGCTTTCCATCTTATTTTGAACAGAATTTATCTTTTGCATTAATTAATTAATTTATCTTCTTACGTAATATTATTTATTGTTAATAATGGCTTCAAAAATGTCGGAAGTGGTGTGGTGGCCGTCCGGGAAGTCATTGGACATAGAGACACGAGTGAGAAAATGGGACAACCTGTAAACAAAGTGTAAAACTATTAGAAAAATGAGGAATTTACGTTAATACCCTCAATATTTTATCTTAATTGCATATGTATCCCTAGCTAATAATATGTGTCGGATCATGGTCATTTTGGCACATTTAGAATTCGTTTAAAAATAATTTTATTTTTTTATATGAAAATAAAAATAAAAACGTTTTTAATATTAGATAGAAATAATTTTTTAAAATGTGTTTGATAGTTTAAATGAAAAACGATTAAAAGACATTTTTTATTTCTCTGTCATTTTATACAAAATTAAAAAATCTTTTTTATTTTTATTTTTTGTCTTTATTGCGTTAAACGCCGTTTTAAAAATGTTTTCATTTTTTCTTTCTCAAAAAATGTGAAAAATAAAAACGGGATCAATTCTAAACACGGGATTAATTTTTTATTCATTCCAAATACTACCTTTTTTTTTTTTTTTTTTCCTTTTTTCACATTTTCTAGTTTCATCGTTACCAAAGTAAATCGAAGCATGTAACTTATGAAGCCCTTTATGATTTTCAACCACCCGATACCAACATCATCTATTTACTCTCTAATTTTAAGGCCTTAATTCTAATAATCTAAATAGAAAAAGCGAACTTATACTCTAATCCAGAATAAGAAATGTGGATTACAGCGAAAGTATTTGCTTCAAGAAGAAAAAGGTGGGAAAAGGATTAGAAGTTTTGCATGTGCAAGAAATAAACATATATATTTAGGTATAAGTCATAACATCATAATTGATATCAAATAGGTATTTTAGGCTATCTTTGACTTCGATTTAACTTAAATCTTCTTAACTTTTTTTCTTTTTTTTTTTTGAGAAATTCTCAACCTAATTTGTATGAGTCATTCGCTAAGTTAATGAAATTTCTTATCTTCCATATCAAATTTCACATTCATTAAAGTTGAGAAATACTTTATTAGATAGAGATCTAGCTCTTCCAAGATCGTATAAAATAAAAAAAAAATTTGATACAAGAAAAGAAATAAAACCTAAAAAAATAAATTACACGTCATTTAATGAAATGATAAGACTATTCGTTCTTTTCGTTAAATATTTAACTAAATTTTAGTTATATTAAGGTGAGAGAGGCCCAATATATGAACAATACATTTCGTGCATAATTCATATATCACACAAAATATTTTAATTTAAGTTGAAATATGACTTTATATGAAAATTTTTTATTATAATAAAAAAATTAAATATAATTATTTTTAAAAATTTTTTATTATAACAAAATTTAAATTTTAAACTAAAATCAGTAAAATAAACAGGAATACACCACTTTGTTTTTTTTTTTTTTTTTATAATTGGGAATACACCATCTTTGTTCTTTCGACACCTTTGTCCTTTGCTTTAAGGAAAAGCAATTAAGAAACAGAAAATGAAAAATGAAAAATGAGAAATAGTAGTAGGACAATAATACAACACGTGAGCATGACAATGGTCTGTAAAGGGCCAAAACTGCACAGGTGGTCCGGATATCATTTGCCCACTAAAAAGAGCAAAAAAAAAAAAAAAAAAAAAAAAAAAAAAAAAAGAGATTAAAAAAAAAAAAAACTCATGGAGTATAATAACGAGCTTCTCTCTCCTCCCCCTCTATTCTCTCTCTTCCGCCGAGCGTGAGAAAATAGTCGCCCTTTTTCGCTTCAAAGCAAACACACTTCCCTCTTCAAACAGAGTGAAAAAAAGAAAACGGAGAGAGAGAGAGAGTGAAAGAAAAAAAGAGAGAGAAAGTAGACCTCTATAGACCTTGTGGTAGTAGCATATTACCATAGACAATAGGAATATCAAGTTGTCTTCTCTGAACTGATCCTCAGAAACCCAGAACAGAAGAAAGATCTTATCAAAAAAACCTGAAAGAAAAAAAAAAGAGAAAAAGAGAAAAAAAATGGGTGGGGTTACTTCATCCATGGCGGCGAAATTCGCCTTCTTCCCACCGAACCCTCCGTCCTACAAGGTAATTACGGACGATGCCACTGGGCTTCAGCTGCTTGACCCTTTCCCCCACCGCGAAAACGTCGACGTTTTGAAGCTCCCCACCCGCCGCGGCACCGAGATCGTCGCCGTCTACGTCCGCCACCCCATGGCCTCCTCCACGCTTCTCTACTCCCATGGAAACGCCGCCGATATCGGCCAAATGTACGAGCTGTTCGTCGAGCTCAGCATCCACTTGCGCCTCAACATCATGGGGTAACTTTCTCTCTCATCTCTCTCCTCTGTTTGGGGTTTCGGCTTTTGTGTTTGATTGGCTTTTTTGGTGGAATATTATGGTGGATTTGCGGTTACCCATTTTAGGATTTTGTCAGAATTTTGCGGTTCCTTGATCTGGAAGAAATGTGTTTTATGAGTTTGTGTTACTCGGTTGTTGGAATTAGATTTTTGGGATTTTTTTGGGTTAATTATAGTAAGTTTGTTTAATTGATGAAAAGGTTTCCTTAAAACTTTGTTAGATTTGAGCTAAGTAAGGAACGTCACTAAGATTAGGTTTTGTACTTGGTAATTTCTATAGATCTGTAATGTGTTCATCTCACAGGTTGAGTTGTGTGATGTTATATTGAAGATTGTTGATACCCAAAAAATAAAATAAAATAAAATAAAAGAGAAGAGAAAGGAAAAACCATCTAGGGTACTTTAGCTGAATCAGCTTATTAACAGTTTAGAGAGAGAGAGAGAGAGAGAGAGGAGAGAGAGATGATTTAACTATCACCAGCAGGTGGGGGAGAGGAGGATTCATAAATGTTGATGAAAAGTGGGTGAATATAAAACTTCACATGGTTGGAGCTGGTAGAGTACTTGAGTTAGAGTTGCCTCTGAAAGAGGTAAAGGAAAGTAAACTTGTAATCTGGATTATGCCTAATTGCAATTTATCTAGAGACCTTGTTTCAAGTCCTTGCCTGAAGAAGATATACATTATATACATGTAAACTATTCTTTCTCGAAAGAGTAAAAAATGGAATGCAATCTCACCCTCCTTGTTTAAATTTATGCAGCTATGATTACTCTGGCTATGGGCAGTCATCAGGAAAGGTAAGTCCAGCAAGAATAATATTTCAGTTGTTATGGTCCAAGGTAATTAGCCTCCTCTAAGTTGATTTACATATCTTTCTGTAGCCAAGTGAGGCGAATACTTACGCGGACATAGAAGCTGCGTATAAGTGTCTTGAAGAGACATACGGTGCTAAGCAGGAAGATATCATCCTGTATGGTCAATCAGTTGGAAGTGGACCTACTGTCGATCTTGCTGCTCGTTTGCCTCGGCTAAGAGCCGTTGTTCTTCACAGTCCCATACTCTCGGGTCTAAGAGTCATGTATCCTGTCAAGCGCACATACTGGTTTGACATTTATAAGGTTAAAATCTTGTTTGACAAACTTTCTTTGATAATTTTCACTTAGTAACTCCACATGCTATATATATCTGAAACCGGTTTCATCTTTGATTTGCAGAACATTGACAAAATCCCTCTAGTTAAATGTCCTGTGCTTGTAATACATGTAAGTGTTTATTATTTATTTAGTCCTTTGCCTTTTCCATGTCAATAAATTGACTGTAGATTTTTATTATTCCCTGATATGTCGTGTGATATATCTATCTTTAGCATTTGCGTAATGACTATTTTCAGTATATCCGCATGGAAATAAGCTCATTTTCATTCACCATTTTGTGTTTTTGTTCCCCTTCTGTATGAAGTTCTTGAAAAACGTTGTCTTCCTGAAAAATGACTTTCAAGATTCGAGATCAGATCTCACGAACAAAGTGTTGAGAAATTTGAATGCAATAGAAGGGTTGGGATAAGAAGTGTTAACATAAAAAAAAAAAAAAAAAGGAGCCGTATTAGGTAAAATGGACCTGTAGTATATGATATTTAAATTGTAAGTTGATAAATTACAAAGAGAGTAGACCAAGACATGTGATGGGATAAGAGAATCTTTTGGCTAAGGATAGATACATGAAATCAATGGAGATTAAGTGTGAGATGGGAAAGTGTGGTTGAAATGAACCATCTAGAAGAAGGTTTTATAGGAAGAGGAGATTCCCTGGGTTGACTTTTCATAGAAATAGCGCTGGGCTTGCACAATCTTTGTATTATTTTATTTAAGTGATTATATTTTTTATATTTATTTTGCAGGGAACAGCCGATGAAGTTGTTGATTGCTCTCATGGCAAGCAACTTTGGGAGCTCTGTCAAGAGAAATATGAACCCTTGTGGCTCAAAGGCGGAAATCATTGTGATTTGGAACTCTATCCGGAATACATAAGGCATCTCAAAAAGTTCATATCAACGGTGGAAAAGTCGCCTTCGCGAAGGTTTAGCTCACGAAAAAGCACAGATCGCATCGAACATTCCAGACGGAGTACAGACTGTTATGAGGCTCCGAGGAAGAGCACTGACCGGAGAGAGAAACCTAGGAAAAGCATCGACAGGCCTCCCGACAAGCTGAAGACTAACGAGTACAAGTTTAACAACATTGACAAGCTAGAAAAGTACAGAATCTCTTTTGATCAGGTGGAGAGGTCAAGGAGAAGTGTGGAATACCATGAGAAATCTAGGAGAAGCATTGACCAACAGCTAGAAAAGGCTCGGAAAAGCGTAGACTGGCTGGATAGAATTCGAGCCGCTTAAAAAGTTTTTTTTTTTTTTTTTTTTGGTTACAGGTGTGGTTCTTGGGAAGGAGTCAGAACAGAAAAATAGAAAACAGGAGGGGGAAATGAGGAAAATTATTTGGGATCTAACTTGTGTTTATGATGTTCAGCAAAAGAAAACTATATATGGTTGCAGAATGTGTATCTTGTCGGTTCTTTTTTTATTTTTTATTTTTCTAATGAATCTGTCATAATTTGTAGAATTTTATATGGTGGTGGGATTTGTTATTCTTGGTTGTTTAGTTGAAAGAACTCTAACCACTTTGTTTTCCATTATTGAATGGAATCAAATCTCATTGTTAATAAACATCACGGGTTTGAAAACGACAATACATCTTTTTTGTGTTCTTTTCTTATAATTCTTTTCTCTAAGCTTGTGTGATTGAGACTTCTCAAGGATAGCTCTTTTGGCTTACTTAGGATGGAAGCACCCCACACCCTGGTTTGTTGATTACGTTTGACTTTTTTTTTAAAATATTTTTTCTAAGGTTTCTTTCATATTTTGATGGAATACATGCTTGATGCTTCCCAAAATTGCGTGGCCGCCATAGATTTGTATTTATTAACTTTGGATCTTTTGCCCATAAAAAGCACTTCATACCAGCCTTTTAAATTTCTTTTAGGTTTATTTTACCATACAAATTCTTTTAGGTTTATTTTACCATAAAAAAAAATTCGTTTGCACAAACAAAAAAATATGGCTGTTCATGGGTTGAGTTGGTGTGGGGTAAGATTTTTTCTTCTCACATCTTAAAGGGTGCGGATTGCACATATTTGACCTCAACGATATTAGAAAAATTTTACAACTTAATGATGTTTGGGTTGGGGCAGTGCGGGGTAAGTTAGGTGGTTGGTTTCAATATTCAAAGAATCAAAGACTCAAAGTTCAATCCAACATTCAAAGTTCATCATCAAATAGAAATAATAACTCCAACATTCAAACAGATAGAAATTTAAAATTCAATCAAACATCAAACATAAAGCAAAGTAGTCCATCCAACATCAAACATAAAGCAAACATAAATTAGTCTACACTCATAAATTAGTCTTAACATAAAGCAAACATAGAGGCTTAATTCAAACATGAAGAAACTAGAGTAGAAATGAGTTGCATGCCTAGGGTTAGATATTAGAGGAAGTAAATTAGAGTACAGGTTGGATTGGGGTGTGCGAGCCATTATAGGTCCAACCCACACCCCGCCCCAAAACCTTGGGTCAGGCATTGAATGGGCCGAAAAAAAAATTAATACTAGAAATTGCATTTTCGAGTTTGGTTAGGGTGAGGTGGATTGGGCTTACGGGTTTATGAACAGCCTTACAAAAAAAGTTCATTTGCATTTATAACTTGGGAGTCCTTTTTTTTTAGCATAAATGTATTCCAAAATAAGAAAATACAAACACTAATATTGCAACAAATTATCTCTTCATATAAGGAACTTGTCCCATATCAGTAACCAATTCCACTACTTATGAAAACCTAGGAGGAGAGAAAATGTGCAAAGAGCTCCCACAGCGGGAAATGGGCACAACGATTAAGAACACGTATGGCTCTTTGAAGACACATTATACAATCAATGAAAAACTTAGATCGATGGAGTCAAGGGCACCTCTAAATCAAAGGTCACCTAACACACTGTCGAAACACAACTCAAACAAGTGAGACACAAAAATAAAATTAGAAGGTGGGAAAACCACTTATTACAAACCAAAAACAAAAACACATAAAAAGAACACCTACAAGACAAAGCTTAACGCCTGTATTTTAACTAAACAACTACCACTAACGGAGACAAACCTCCAACACAGAAGCCGCCAGAGCGAATCTGGCCACCATGAGTAGAAGAACCAAAGAACATAATACTGCACAGGATTGGAACTAAAGTAGAGAGAGCAACCCTTTGCCGGTGCGTGAGATCCACGCTTTGACACTTTTTGTCGCCAAACATGACACGCCCCACCTTTTTTTTCACCACTTCATGGTATTAGAATCCCCCAAGAAGCAAATCCACCCAGGTAGCCGCATGCCTCTTGCCAACAAACACAGTTAGGGTTCCATCCTTGATGCCGAGCAACCATCCATTCTCACCTCCCATCCTTAACATCGCCTTCGTGAGAAAGAAGAAGCCCTAATGGTGTAGAACTTTCAGACCACATATCTGCCCGTACATGCGTCTACGATCCCAATGGCCCCACTCAACCTTCTCAACAAAGATCCCCTTCTCCAACCACGAGATCGAACCTTCCTTTGGAACTTTCAAGGTGGATGCCAGATCTTCGTCTCTGCGGCCAAGATTCTGACAATCAGCCAAGCGGGGGCACCAAAATCCGGCTCTAAGAGGGAGGAACACACAAAATAAACTAAACCCACTCAAGAGAGAGAAAGCGCGTCAACCCTAGCCATCACTCAAAAAGACAACTTGAGAGCCTTTTATTTATTTTTTTGTTTTTTTAATTTTTTAAAATGCAAAACAACATTTCATTAATCAACAACTTGTACTTGTATTGAGTTTTATGTAAGCTACAAAGAAAAATAAAGGTAATTTCATTAAAGAAAAATAAATCGTATAATTGTAACTCTTGAAGAATATAACAAATAATTTTTCGGAAAAGAGTTAATAATATAATTTCTTTAAAAATATTTATTGTAATAAATGGAACAATGAAAACCCTGATTCTTCTAGAAAGAATTTCTTCGTGCAATATTTTCGACTCACATGCACGTAACTCTACAAAGGAAATGAAAATGAGCTCCACGGGAAATAAATATTTGATCCCTTGAAAATGTCCCCCGCTTTTAGTGTAGATTCTTATGGTTAATGTGATAGTAAACCTATCATTTATATCAATTTTTCCGCCTAAAATATTTCAAATATAGCTTATAGAAGCTACCTATTCGATCATAAACCTTAAAAACAATAAATCTAAATAGGTCATTAGCATAAATAAAGATTAAAGGTAACCTTTGTGTTATGGGTTTCTTAATTTCGATCGATTCAAGTTTTCTAACAAGTGGAGAAACGTTGTAAGAAGAGCCATTTGTATGCTTGGTTATTAATGTACCTTTTCAAGTTTTTACCGTTAAAACACGATGCACATTTATCTCTTTGTCTTACATTAAAATTATGGATATATATAATTGATGATCATGATTAAGTTTCCCATGTTATTTGGTTGTGACTCGTTAGAGTATGCATTAGTGTGATTATCCCAATCGTGGAAGACGTTTAGTTGGAGGATTCAAACCATGTGATTCGAACTATTTTCGATTTACGTGAATTTTGTGTGAGAGAAAATATTGTAACAAATCATAAATTATGATTCAAATTAGGGAACGAATCCCTCTACCAAACATCATGATTCACCTTCAGAAAAACATTTGTTAATCACAAAAGAAAGTGATTAACGTCATAATTTAAGCAATCTTAATGGACTTTTAGGTAAAATCAGAGGAATCAAAAATCTCATATTCCCAAAATACCCCCGGATGTTATTCAATCTCCCCTCTCAAGCGCTGACGGAAAACGATTGCTTCATTGAAGCTCTTCGCAAAAACCTAATTTTACCTTCATTTCCTCAGAAACTTTTCACTTCCAATCATTATGTAAGTCTTCAATAACCTTTATTCATATCGCAATGCATTTTAATCGCGTTTTGTTTTTATTTTTATTTTTTTTGTTTTCTTCCGTTTGATTGCCGAGAAACTCCACAGAAAAAGAATCGCAAAAAAGAAAATTTTCTCACTTTTGCCAATTTCGAATTCCCTTTCAGTGAATGCTTCAATTTGACGGTCTGTTCGGAGAAAGTGTAAAAAAAAAATGGTTACTTAATTTTCTCGGCAACCAAACGAGGTTTTTAGGTGATCACGGTGATAAATTGTGGAGCTGTGTTTTTTACTTTTGTTGATTCAGGTCAAAGGAGGAACTTGCGAAGAAAGCGATAAATGACGCATTGAAGGCTTTGCGGAAGCGGCATTTGCTCGAAGAAGGAGCTCATGCTCCGGCCTTTATCGCCCTATCAAAGCCGATCATTTCTCAGGTTCTCTCTCTCTCTCAATTTAGGTTGATTTTGTTGTAGTATGCATTTTCTTGAATCAGGAGTATGGTGTTTTGTAGAACTTTAATTATGTATTGGTTATTGCTTTTGTTACATTTTGGAAGAGAAAAACCATATTGAGATTAGTGATTTGCTGAATTCTTTTTCTCGTTTTGTCATAGAGCAGACTCATCCGAATTTTGCCCATTTTAGTTAGTGTGGCAGTTTCTGATAAGGAAATTTTAGGATTGAATATTTTTCAATCATGTTTTAAGTCTTCTTTCCCCTGTTAAATTTTGGGAATTTGAAATTTTCTAGAATTGGGTTTTTTTGTATTTTGCATGAAGTGATTGTGTGAATTGGTATTTGGCGGAATTGAGCTCTGTCGGATATGCTCAGCATTGATGTTTTTGGGTAGTCCTGCTTCTTGGTTTCATATTTACAAAAGTTGCTAAATCTGGAGAATCCTTTTTCATATAGTTGCTTTAGGTATAGCTAGTAAGTTTATTTGTGAATGACCTGAAGGGATCAGAATGGAAGGAAAAGGTGGAAAATCTAGAACTAGAGCTTCAGCAGTGTTACAAAGCTCAATCGCGATTGTCCGAGCAACTTGTGGTAGAAGTAGCGGAGTCCAGAGCTTCAAAAGCTTCACTTCAAGAGAAAGAAGCGACAATATCTGATCTGCAAGAAAAGTTAACTCAATCGAGGTAAATTACTAATTGTAATCGTAGGATCTGTGATTTCAATATTTTCTGTGGGTGATTCCGACTTAGCTATATGTTGCAGGGAGGAATGCTCTCAGTTAAAGGCAGACCTAGATGAAAAGATTAAAGCTTTGGAATTGGTTGTGAGTGAGAACAAAGAAATTAGAGCTCAACTGGAAGAGATAACTATCAAAGCTAAGCATGCCGAGGCTGAAAATAAGATGTTAATTGATCGCTGGATGTTGGAGAAAATGAAGGATGCCGAGCGCCTTAATGAGGTAAGTAAATTATTGTGGCACTTTAGAGCAGCAGGAAATTTTGCTTCTTGATCCAATACTATTTTGGTTACTCCTAGTGTACATATGTTAATATGCCCTGTGTGCACATGTGGTTGCATATATAAGACTGATAGTTTCTGGGTGCTGGAGTATTCCCTGGATTCATTTTTCTCATGTTTTTGCTCAAAATTCAAAGACGTAGATCTCAATTTCAAAAGTTTCTTTTAGTGAGTTTTATCTCCTTGCTGTAATAAACCTCACCTTATCTTTCTATGTCTTCATTTGTAGATTTCATTTGGATTTATTATGCTCCACATCGATTTGTTCTCCTTACCAGTAACTGTTACTATCCAATAGAAAAGATTAAATTTTATTTATGGATGAACACTCAGAAAATAGAAAATTTAGCCAACATCAAGTCATTCTAGGAACATCTAGCTCTTCATAGTTCAACTGTACATTTAGGAGTTGTTAGATTTGCATTAGTAAAGATCTTGAGTAGATCGTGCGTTGCGTGTAGCAGTGCTTTGCGTTAAATTTGTTTATGGAGGAGATTTAGATAATTTTGTGTCTTTTTTATACTGTATATGTGCTTCTTACACCTTTTTTTTTTTAATTAATATTCTTAGCTAAATGCACTTTATGAAGATTCTATGGATCGGCTTAGGGCAAACAACCTGGAAAAACTTGCTCGGCTGCAGGTAGATGGTGTGGTTCGCCAAAGTGAAGAAGGTGCAGAATACTTTGTGGAGTCATATGTTCCCTCTGGATTCAAAAATAAGATCCATGCTCATGAAGGTGGATGTGCTTCCATATTGTTTGAGTACAATTCTGGTCGACTGATTACTGGGGGACAGGATAGGTCCATCAAAATATGGGATACAAATACTGGGTCATTAAGTGGTACACTTTATGGTTGCCTTGGTTCTGTTCTTGATCTTACCATTACCCATGATAATAAATCAGTTATTGCGGCAAGCAGTTCAAACAACTTGTATGTCTGGGATGTCAACTCAGGGAGGGTCCGTCATACTCTCACAGGTCACACGGACAAAGTGTGTGCGGTTGATGTAAGCAAAGTCTCAAGTCGGTATGTCGTGAGCGCAGCTTACGATCGCACGATCAAAGTTTGGGATTTGCAGAAAGGCTATTGCATCAACACAATCATGTTTCACAGCAACTGTAATGCTCTGTGCTTCAGCATGGATGGACAGACTATATGCTCCGGCCACGTTGACGGAAATCTTCGTTTGTGGAACATTCAGACAGGGAAGCTGCTTAGTGAAGTGGCTGCACACTCACATGCCGTTACTTCCATGTCGTTATCTCGAAATGGTAACGTAGTATTGACTAGTGGGAGAGACAACATGCATAATCTTTTTGATATCCGATCCCTGGAGGTCTGTGGAACCTTAAGAGCCACAGGTAACAGAATAGCGTCGAATTGGAGCCGGTCCTGTCTAAGTCCAGATGACAGCTATGTTGCTGCTGGATCTGCTGATGGGTCCGTGTATATTTGGTCAATATCTAAAGCTGATATAGTGAGCACTCTGAAGGAGCACACCTCACCCGTCCTGTGTTGTTCATGGAGTGGGCTTGGGAAGCCCCTAGCTTCTGCGGACAAGAATGGAGTCGTTTGTACATGGACGTGAACTGTGAACTGTGAATGTGAATATAATACTATTATCAACATGGAAAGTGCTATTATTATTATTGTTTTGGCAAATTACCAACATGGAAAGCTTTGATTGAGCGCTTCTTTTTTTTTTTTTTTAATAATTTTTTCCACTTAAATACACATTGTATACTTGTTAAAAGTCACATATGATTCTACTGTGTAGATAGTGATTTGTCCCAAATTGAACCTTATGTACATACTCTTTCTTTATATCTTTTTTCTAAGATAATTAGAAATTCGAATATGTTATTTCTCTTATAATTGCTTTTAGGCTTTTTCTAATTAAAAGAAAAAAAAAAGTGCAGGGGGGGACTACCAGGAATAGCTATTCCTGAGTGAGACTAAAGGAGCCTTCACATGTTCAGAGTAACTTCTGCGTTAAGACGAGGCTATTTACAACAGGAGATGAAGTGTGTTACTTTAGCTAATTAGCTTTATTAACGGCTAATGAACCCGTAACCTGGACATACTTCAAACGCTTCCACGCCTCAAATCAAAGATTTTTCATCTATCAAATCACTTGGTATGCGTTCATTACCGCTACCACAAAGCATAGGCAAGCAAATTAACAGTGTAGCCATGGCGATCGTTGAAGTCAAATGGACTCTCTTAATGTGAAAATTATTAAACTTACTCTTAAAAGTTTACGACTCTAGAGTTTTACTTTTTATTCTTAAATAATACATTTTTTATTAATATAATATTTGATTAAAAATGTATATCAAGAGTAAATGATTAAAATCAAAACTCGTGCCATCTAAAAGGATATTTGTCTCATTTCCCTCCCTTAATTATTTTTACTTTTTATTCTTAAATAATACATTTTTAACTAATATAATATTTGATTAAAAAAGTATATTGAAAGTAAAGGACTAAAATCAAAACTCGTATAATCTAAAAAGAGTATTTGTCTCATTTTTCTCTCTTAATTTCCAAGGAGAAGTGGGGAGAACCTTTGTTTACTTCAAATGGGCCGACCATTGGCCCAGGTAACGCAGCTTTGCTAGTGGGCTCGTTTTGGACGGCCCACCAAACTCTCAGCTAATTTAACATCCTAAGACCAGATTTTTTCCAGGCAACCACATGAAAAACGTTTTGTTTTTCCTAAAATGCATCTTTTGGTTGTGTCCTTTTTTTCTTACTTTCTGTCATGGAACATCATTCTTCAACCAATGTTTAGTGCTAATTACGCTGCCAACTTCATGACCACTAGTCCTTTTAACCTGATAAAGTGAAACAGAAAAATTACTCTTTTTTCTCTTAGAGAAACAGAAATTTATCACACATACAAGAAACAAGCTCTTTTGGCACATGGGGTTCCGTGATGTAACATCACTAGTAAATCTTCATTAGTGATGAAAACTTTTTTTTTTTTTTTTTTTTTTTTGGGAGAGGATTTGGCTTCTAAATATTTTTCATTTTTTTTCGTAATTACAATTTGCTTGTTGTTGCTTCATTTTTTTCGAATTATATCCACATTTCTACTTATATTTATTTTCTCTAATTAGGAGACGTTTGGTTCATGGATTAGAATTATTTTCGATTTACGTGTATTTTTTATGAGAGAAAACACTGTAGTAAATCACGAATCATGATTCAAATCATAGTTTGAATCCTCCAACTAAACATCTTCTTAATCTTTATTGACATTCACACGTGACTATTTTCTGTGTTGTTTTTCCATTTTCTTTTCGAGTATTATTCATTGCTTATGCAAGAGAAATATTCAAAGAAGACAAGGCACGTTATGTTATCAATATCATGGCTTGAAACTAACACAAACTCACATGATCTAACACACGGTCCACACCAATGAGAAATTAAAAAAGGGTTAAATAATCACATGTTTTCCCTCCAGAGAAAAACTGCCCACTATAGAAATACCATATCTCAATCTCATGAGATAAAACCCGTTTGACATTGTTTTTGTCTTTTTTTAGGCAATAGAAAAAAAAAAAGTAGAAGTAGAAGTTATGATCTGTTTAGAACCACATATTTTTTAAAATACTTAAAAGAATAACAAAACCATTTAAGTCTTTAATAGGCAATAAAAATGTTATTAGGGATGTTTATAAAACGTCAAGCACTTTAAAATACCCGAAATTTTTATGAAATAATGTCATGTGAATACTTTCCGAGACAAGTTTTAAACACAACAAATTAAAAGTGACTTTCAGAAAGTAATGCCAAACGGGCTCATCATATAACGAATAACTTTATTAGTTAGGTTTAACTCATTGGTCATTCTCTTGTACATGCAACCGTTAGAAGTGATTTATTATTCAATTCATTATCCACGGAGCTAAGCTAGAGCAGTCCTAGAAGCAATATATATATATATATATATATATATATCCTTTTTGCCATGACTGCATAGTCAAATGGTGTGGACTGGCAATATTATAAAGGAAATTGCATCATCAGTCATCTCTTGATCAACATTGCTTACAACAACAGCAATGAGCAATTGTCGTTTTTAATAATTTCTTTGTCATATATTCTTTGAATTAAGGGGTTTTTTTTTTTTTTTTTTTTTTTTTTTTTTTTTTTTTTTTTTTTTGCAATTGGTTACAAAGACACACGCAATCGATTAGCAATTATTATGGCCAAGTGACAAACGAAAAATGTCATTATTAGTTCATAGGAGGTTGATTATTTGTGCAAGTTAAAAGAAGTTCACACTTGAGCATAATGCAACATAATGAAAATTAATGCCAAATTACATTCCACTATCTCTTTTAAGAGAGAGATTGAGAACATTCATGAAATGAGATTTGTAGTTTTTTCTGTCTTGTTATCACGAATAAGGAAATAAAACAGACCAAAATAATAAAAATAAAAAAATAAAAACATATGAACTAGGTATTTTGATATCATTGAGAGACAGGATATTAACTATATGATCTGGTTGGCCAGAAGAATTGCTCCGTGACAATTCATCTTTACTTTATGACACAATTTTTTTTTTGCCTTGTTATCATAAAATCCATCTCTTGCAAATCTGGGGCTAGAACCGAAATAAGGAGCCAACGGCAAATGTCTTCTTTTCCAAAATTTCAAAGCTCCAAACGTGGCCATATATATATATATATATATATATATATATATATATTTGTCTTTAAATGTTATTTCCATTCATGATATGGGATCTTTGTTTAATCAATTTCAAATATCAAAACTATAATGTACAATGTATAAATCATTATCTATTTATGAACAAAACTTTTTTTTAAAAATCGGGAATGAGAATTTGAACTCTAAATCTCAAATTTAGAGGTGAGGATGTACTAATTACCGCTAAACTAAACCCGCATCACTAAAAACAAGATGATGGAGAAACTTTAAAGAAGGGAAGGTGACATTTTTATTTATGTTATTAGTTTGAAATATGTTCAAAGTTATTATATATTTTGGTTTCAGTTAAAGATAAAAGCAGTTATGGAGTTTTGTTTCCAACTTGCAAGGAATCGTGCTTCATGACTTCTCATACGTAACCATGCTCAATCGCCTCTCTCTCTCTCTCTCTCTCTCTCTCTCTCTCTCTCTCTCTCTCTCTCTCACACACACACACACACACACACACACACACACATAGAAGTTGTAAGTAGTAACGTGTTGGGTATGAAATGAAGAAATATAACTCTCAAATGCACCCACCAAACCAAAGCTTTTCACATTTACAGCACAAAAAACGCCTCCCTCTTAGCTCTCTTTTTCATCAAAGTTAAACTAATTGGCCATACTAAGATCCCAGCATTTGCTTCTATAAGCTAAACCAAACAAACTCATCTTTTTTAAAAGTGTAACATACATACATGGCGCATATATTATAGGGAATAGAAAAATTAAGCCCTTTCATGAAATAATATTATTGTTGGCCAAAAACCATATAATGCAGTCCTCATCTATCTATTTAGTCCTCCCTGTAATATTTTTATGATCATATTTGTAAGTCATTGGTAATTACTTTAATATGATGACCAGAAATGATCGACTCTAAGTTGATGTATTTTAATGACCAGAAAAATTGGGAAATGTGTATAAATTATAAATGAGGTATATATAACATACACCCAAGTGACCAAAAATATTGTTATTGAATGACCGAGTAACAAGACTGGCATGTTTTTGATTGCCAGAAATTTAATGACCCGAGTACAGGATTGATGCGTTTTAATGAACAAATTATAAGGTTGACATGTTTTAGTGACACAAAAATGTAATGACTTGCTATGTTTAAAAAGGATACCGAAGTACATAAATAATGGCATCAAATAATAAAGTTGGGTTTCTGCATATAATTAGTTGAGGGAAATTTGACATGACGAGAAAGAGTTAACAATAGATTTGGCCACTATTAAGATTCTTATAATATAAGGCCATTAAATTTAGCAGGTTAACTAAATTGGCCAAAACAATTATTTTCCTTTTGAAAATGCTCAAACCCAAAATCTTATATTTCCTCTATTATCATTCCCATTTGTTGATTTCCCCAAGGAACCTGTAACTTACTCCATTTATTCTCTTTTGTTTTCTTCTCCTACTTTCCATCTATACTTTATCATCCTTTCTCTCATTCCTTCCTCTATATAAGGCAGCTCTAAGGTCTCTAAACTCTCATCCTCTTCTAAATCAAAATGGAGATGAAGAAGTTTCTATTGGTTGCTCTTTCACTTGCTCTGCTTCTCGGGATTGGGGCGAGCTTCGATTTCCACGAGAAGGAATTGTTATCCGATGATAGCTTGTGGGAGTTGTACGAGAGGTGGAGAAGCCATCACACGGTGACCCGGAGCCTCAATGAGAAGCACAAGCGTTTCAATGTGTTCAAAGCAAATGTCATGCATGTTCACAACACTAACAAGAAGGACAAGCCCTACAAGCTTAAGCTGAACAAGTTTGCAGACCTGACCAACCACGAGTTCAGAGAGGTTTATGCCGGCTCGAAGATCAAGCATCACAGGATGTTCCGAGGTTCATCACGTGGCACCGGAACTTTCTCACATGACAATTTTGATCGTTTGCCGACGTCAGTTGATTGGAGAAAGAAAGGTGCTGTCACTGCTGTGAAGGATCAAGGCAATTGTGGTAAGTATTCTGTTTCTTAAGCTTAAATAGCCCTTCTTGATTGATGTAATCTGAATTTTGTTGTTGATGATTTTATACAGGTAGTTGCTGGGCATTCTCAACTATTGCAGCAGTTGAGGGTATAAATCAAATCAAGACAAATAAGTTAGCCTCGTTGTCTGAGCAAGAATTGGTTGATTGTGACACTGATGAAAATCAAGGATGCAATGGAGGGCTTATGGAATATGCATTTGAGTTCATAAAGAACAGGGGAGGCATAACAACAGAAACTTATTACCCTTACAAAGCAGAAGATGCACGTTGTGATGCTTCAAAGGTTTATATACATATGCATCATTTTTGCACTTTTTAAGCAGACTTTGTTATTTGCCTCCTAACTTTTTTTTTTTTTTTTCACTGCTGAAACGGATAATGTTGTAGGCAAACTCACCAGCAGTGTCAATTGATGGCCATGAAAACGTGCCGGAGAACGACGAGAAGGCACTGCTGAAAGCAGCTGCTAACCAGCCTGTAGCTGTTGCCATAGATGCTGGAAGTTCTGATTTCCAGTTTTACTCCGAGGTTAACTTTTCTGACTCGTATTCTGCACTGTAAAATAAGGAGTTTAAATCTTATGTTAGTATTCACATTCACATATAGTCACCTACTTTGAGTTGCTAAGTAGATGAAAAACAAAGAAAAACGAGGGAAAAAACCAGATCATGTTCTAATTTATTTGAGTATGATAAATAGGGTGTATTTACCGGAGACTGCGGGAAGGAGCTGAATCACGGAGTTGCAGTTGTAGGCTATGGAACCACTCTGGATGGAACCAAGTACTGGATAGTAAGGAACTCCTGGGGACCAGAATGGGGAGAGAAGGGCTACATAAGGATGCAAAGAGACGTCTCCAACAAGGAGGGACTTTGTGGAATTGCAATGGAGGCTTCGTATCCCATCAAGAACTCTTCAACCAATCCTGTTGGACCTCAATCCTCTCCGAAAGATGAGCTCTGAGCAGATCAAATCCGCTGTTTGCTGCTCTGCCATATGCTTTTTCTTCTGTACTAGAGTTGCTACATGGTACATGGAGCCTCATGAACCATGCAAATAATATTATTGTTTCTGAAATGGTTTGGTAGTGTAACATTTTCTGTTAAGATCTCTTTGGCTTGCCAAAGATGAAAATAATTCTTTCCAATTATAAATTGTCTCAAGTAGTCATGTTATATCCACCAGCAAATAACCAGTCCATCCTTTCAAGGAGATAATAAATCATTCAGATAAACAAAAGGCTATCGATATCAAAGGTTGGCATTTATTAACAAGAAAGTAATACACAAAAGAGGCCTTAAAACAAGGATAGACTCCAAATTATGCATACATAATTAGTGCACATAACACGGATTACACAACTGATGGAATTTATGTTCCAAACATGCAAGCTTTTTATTTGTTTTATTTTTATTTAGGTTAGCCTTAGCCCTAGCCATAGCATCTGATGGGATCAGTGCAGCCCTTCTCGGCGGATTGGTTCCGGCCTTGGCCGCCACCCTTCTCAAGATACTGCTGATGGTACTCCTCAGCTCTGTAGAATCTCTTTGCTGGAAGAATTTCTGTCACTATCTTCTTATCCTTCAACTCCAACTGCTTAGCTTCCTTTGATTGCTGAGCTAAACGAGCTTGAGTTTCATTGTAGTAGTATATTCCTGATCTATATTGAGCCCCAACATCACCACCCTGACACATCATTTAAACAGCCATTGAGTTTGGAAAAAAGAAAAAAATGCAAAATTTTCACTAGTTTTGATGATCACCAGTTTTTCAACCAGTGAGAGAATTGGCACACTAGTGTGTGGGACACTACTTTATAATCAATGGGTTTCAGAGTTGACACGAAAATTTATGATCAGTTAAAAAAGTACGATGATTAATCGAAAATGAACCGTAAAAACTGGGGCTTTCAATGCTAAAAGGCCAACATGTTAAGTTGGGTATGCAATGTCAAGTTTATGCTTATTTTTATATTTGAATCACGCGTGACTCGAGTTTATTTTACACTTTACAGATGATATATACCACTACTTTGAACTTGCATGCTCACTGCTCGAAAAGAAAGTCAACGGGAGAGCTTACGTTGACCAATACATGTAAGTTCCAAAATTGATATTCAGTAACCAGCCCCAAAAGGGTGTGCATATTTCAGCCAAATTCCTTAACTTTTACCACAATTTTACCCTCAAGTAAAAAATTCCCATTTCTGAACATAACAGCTTCCTCTAAATCTCATTATTTCCAGAAAAACTCACTTGCACCTACTACTGAAACTACTTGATTAACTTTAAGTTCACGTTTAGTTCATAACTTCAGAATTATAATTTAGAATTATTCTTAATTTACGCGTAATTTTTTTAAAAAAAAATATTATAACGAGTCACGAATATCATATGAACTAGACACGAATTCACCGACTAAATGCACGCTAAAAATTTAAACCCAAGACTAAAAAATCAAAACTTTATACCACAAAAATTCACAAACAGAATAATTACTCAACATATATCATCCAAAAAAAAAAGAAACTTGTAAAAGTAAAACGCAAGAGGTGATCAGATAAATAATCTACAAAATAAAATAAAGAAAGAGAACCTGGCGATTGAGAGTCGTGGGATCATGGCGACCCCAGAAAACAGAGAGGAGATGAGTGTAAGGACAAACTTTCGGGTCGAACTCGACCCGAATCACCTCGACGTGGTTGGTGGATCCAGAGCAAACCAGTTTGTAATTCGGGTCCGGCGCGTGGCCCTGCGAGTAGCCAACCTCGGTCTTGACGACGCCGACCACTCGCTGGAACGTGAGCTCCACGCCCCAGAAGCACCCAGCTCCGAACTGAGCCAACTCGTGAGCCGGGTCGCCCGGGGAGTCCAAGTCCGGGTCAAGAGCCGGGTTGGTCCCGTTCTTGTCCGAAGAAGTCGCCATTTCTTTGTGTTGGAGAGAAAGAAGGAGAGGAGAGAGAAAGATGGTGAATTTATGGAGGATTGGAATGAGTAGATTTTAGAGGGTGAATCTGACTGGTTTATGAGGTCAGATTCAGAGGAATGAAAGGTCTGTTTATGGTGATTAAGCTTTGAGGCGTCTTTTATGGTAAGGACGTGAAAGTACAGTAATCTATTATTTGTTATTACTAATTATTAGAATCTCACATTGGCAGGAGATATTGGCATGATCCACTCAATAAGGTGAGGGCAATCCTCTCCTAACAAGTCGGTTTAGTTAGGTTGAGTTAGACCCAATATCTTTTTATTTCTGTAAAATAGTATCAGAGCAGGCTCAGTTTTGTAATGTTGGGTCCCCCAATATTGACTTATTCGCAGCGATTTGACATGGTTCACGCTGTGCGTGAGGGGGCGTATTAGAATCCCACATTGACTGGAGATATTGACATGATCCACTTAATAAGATGAAGACAATCCTCTCCTAATAAGCCGGTTTTGTTAGGTTGAGTTAGGCCCAATATATTTTAATTTTTGTAAAACTAATCAAGGCTGTGAGAGGAGAGTCAGCACGAAAACACTTTTCAATTAAGGGAGTTTTTCTTATGAAAAATGACTATTAATAATAGGGGTGTTCGGCGGTTAAAAATCGTCAGTTTTGGTCGGTTCGGTCACCGAACCGTCCTTGTCGGTTTTTAGAAACCGAGAACCAAAACCGAACCGTGGAAATACGAATCGGTTCGGTTAACCAAATTTTTGGTTTTCGGTCGGTTTTCGGTTTTGGTAATCTGGATGGTGACTATCAGTTAACTATCCGGTTACCTGTATATTTAGTTGCATTTTTTGACTAAAAATTACGAAAAAATATAAAATGTTCCTTGTATGCAAGCATGTAATCACAATAAATGAATACAAAGCACAACATCCAAATTGATAATACCACAAACACAAAATATCCAAATCCAATGTCCAAAATCTAAAGTATAAACTAGAAATTTGAAAGTTACAACAAACAATACTAATGTTCAAAGTGTAAAAAACATTAACTTGGCATAAGAAATTAAGAAGTCCAAAGCATAATTAAAAAGCATAGTGAAGTTCATTTCTAATTTCTCATAAACCTCTTATTCCCCTTCATCCGAATCCAAATCCAAATCCATTATATCTTCATATGCATCGCTACAATAGAAAATTAGAATTAAGTAAATGAAATTGAATAGCTAATGAGAAAGAAATAGATATAATTCTAATTATCTTACTTGGGTCTTTTAGAAGATTCCGCATCATTTACTTGAGCGCTTCCGTCCTTTGAACACGTTGGAGTAGAAACAACCTCACCATCATCTACAAGAAAATTATAAATTAATTTACATATGTCATGAAATGAATAAAAAGATATAATTATATCAAGTATGTGTAGTATGTACAATCATGATTAACATTACCTGAGACAACATGATAGCAATCTGTAAAAGATTCAACGTCATCCATATATTGCCTAAGAACCACGAGTTCATATTCTTCATCGTTCGCGTTCAACCAACTTTTTAAGCAAATAAGTGCTTCGACCATCTTGGGAGCCAATGAACTCCTAAAAGGATCAAGAATACGACGACCGGTAGAAAAAGCTGATTCAGATGCAACCGTCAAAACCGGAACTGCAAGCACATCTCTAGCAATTTGGGACAAGACCTTATACCTAGGAGCATTTACTTTCCACCAACCTAGGCTGTCAAAACTGTCATCCACTAGCTCTTCGCATTGCTCAGATAAATACTTATCCACATCATTCTTCTGCACATTTGCACCACTCCCACTCATCTTTTGCTTTCTAAACATGGCCTTTATCTTATCATCAATAACTGGCATTGAGGCGGGCTCACTAGATGCCGTAATTGTTGAAGGACTTGAATTACAACCAGAATAAGTTTCTTCTGAGTGAGCTGACCTTGTATTCCTAAATCGAGGTTTGGCCAACTGTGATGATTGCGGTGGTGATCAAGGAAAGAGGGGGGGGGGGGGGGACGAGGAGGAGGAGCCCGATCATGATATTCCTTGTAAAATCTACGCAATATGTCCTCAACCCCTTTTAACAACGTGACAGATGTCGAATCATTGTAGATACACTTGAAGGCAATAGTAAGATAATTCAACTTATATCTTGGATCAATAACCAAGCCAAGAAACATCATGTGATTCATTTTCTCGACATTTCCCCAATACTTATCAAATTTCTTATTCACACATTCCTCTAACTTAATCAACTCTCGTTTGACAGCACAAATATCTTTGAAATAGAAGTTTGAAGTGACATAATATGAACGACTAAACTTCTTCGTCAAAGTGTAAAACTTACCTAAGAACCTCAAAAAAACCCGTGCATTGTCCCAATCCGTCTCATTTGGTGGACCCTATATCTTTTTGTCTTTTATAAGTTCATCAAAGTAAGCACAATAGTTTTGATCCAAAAGCAACCTCTCAAAAATGGGGACAAACTTGAAAGAAGTCTCCAACATTAGGTAGGTAGAGTTCCACCTCGTGTTCACATCCAAACATAATAGGGCAGTTGAGTTGATGTTTTCTTCCTTCATGCACTCCTTAAACTTCTTGATGCGTTGAGGTGAGGACCTCACATACCTAACTGCATTGCGGATGCTTGCAATAGAATATGCTAAGTCCGTGAGCCCATCATTAACAATCAAGTTTAGAATGTGACAAACACACCGCATATGTATCATCTGGCCATCTAAAAATTAGGAATATCTTTGACTTTTCTCTTCAACCTGTCCATAGCCACATCATTGGACGATGCATTGTCCACTGTAACTGTGAACAATGCAGTTATGCCCCAATCATTAAGGCAAACCAAAATCTCCTGTGCAACTGTTTCTCCTTTATGATTCGGAACTTGGATGAAATTAATGATCCTTTTCTGCATATTCCAATCTTCATCGATCCAATGTGCGGTCAAACACATGTAATTGATGTTCTAAATTGATGTCCAAGTATCAGTCGTCAAACACACCCGTTGCTTTCCTAAAACCTTCTTCAACTTCTTCTTTTCCTCCAAAACATTTGATAAACATCCCTCGCAATTGTTATCCTTGAAATGTCAAACACTCTAGGATTCAAGTACGCCGAATAGCGCTTAAACCCTTTACCTTCCACGTGTCTGAACGGTAACTCATCCAATACGATATAATCCGAAACGGCTCTCTTATAACCCTCCTTGGACCAAGCTCTTAGTGTCATGGTACTAGTAGTAGTGTCCTCCTCATGTGCTCCGATCTTTCTACTAAATTGGATGGTCTTTTGTTTTTTTTCACTCTCTAGATTCATCAAGCAACTTTCTATATGACTTTTCATTGTAGATGTGCCATTCTTTTTCGAATCAACGGCATAAGTGACACCACAATACTTGCAAGTAGCCCTTTTGGTTTTTTCATCTCTCGTGAAATGCTGCCAAACCGGGCTTACTTGTCAGGCTTTCTTCCTTGTCTTAGTACATTTCCCTTCTTCCTCAGTTGTCTCTTGTGTTTCAGTAGTTTCGGTTTCTTTTTTACTAGATTGAGACTCTATCTCTTTTTACTTTTCTGATGATGACATCTAAAAGAATTAAGCTAAAAGTTAAACAATCACAAACAACATGCTTTCACTACATGAGATTTTTCAAATTGCACACAATGCTTTCACTAATAAGAGAGAGGATATGGAGATTCCAAGCATTAAATCCAAAGAAGGCAACTTGAACAATAAGAACAATGCAAAAAGCTTTGAATTTTGATACGTTTAAGGCAAACAAATTTTCATCTCGGGGAAGCTTAAACACACCAACATTATGTCCAAACGTATGTTGAAGGGTAAACGTCAGTGGAAGTTGCTCCTAACAAGAAAAGGGACCAACTATTCTTGGACATATATTCCATTCATGTCATCTACGTGTGTGTATATATATATATATATATGTGTGTGTGTGTGTATGTAAACATCCACTTCTTACACCAACCTTTTGCCAATCACACGATCTAATTCTTCTTCATGTACAAATATACATGTCACATTCTCGCTGGGGTCTTCTTCTAATTGCCCTAAATTTTGAACGGTCCGTTCCCAATATAAATGAAACTTTCTTATCAAGCACTTATTTTTACAAAGGGCTTCCGCTTTGGCACCTATATACATATGTGTGTGCGCGCTTGTGTACCCTCCTTAACTTTCCTTTTAAGCCTTAAAGCATATATATACGAGAGCTTTGGACATAATTCCAAGATATTAGCAATAAACAATATGTGCACTCATGAACTTAAACACGTACAAAAGTTGGCCGTTTCTTCATCAATCATCAACATAAACAATAAATGCAACAGCAATCCAACATCAATCCAATAGAAAGTGGGGAACAGCAATCGCCTAAAATCAAACGCAACAGCAATCATAAACATAAACAATATGTATCAAACATCAATCATCAACATCACGAAACAAAAAAAAAAGTGGGGAATCAATCATCAACATAAACAATAAATGCAACAGCAATCCAACATCAATCCAATAGAAAGTGGGGAACAGCAATCGCCTAAAATCAAACGCAACAGCAATCATAAACATAAACAATATTTATCAAACATCAATCATCAACATCACGAAACATCAATCCAAAATCAAACGCAACAGCAATCGCCCAAGCTTGATTGATGAAAATAGAAAGTGGGGAATCAAAAGCCTAACCTCGGCGGAGCTTGGCGGAGGCGGACGTGCGAGCTTGGCGGAAGCGGACGTGCGAGCGGCGGCTGGCGGCTAGGGCTTTTTTCACCGTGAGATGCGGACGTGCGAGCGGCAGCGGAGGTGAGATTGAGGACGACTGAGGAGAGAGGCGGCGGCTAGGGCTTCCATGAGGGTGGGTGAGAGTGAGAGAGGTGAGGCGTGTGGGTGCCGGGTGGGTGGGCCGGTGGGGGGTGTCTGTCTGGGGTGAGATTGAGAAACAGAGAGAGTGAGAGACAGAGAAAGGCAGATTGGCAGAAGAGAGATTGAGAGAAACGAAAGAGGGTTTTGTGATTCCTAAGAGTGAAAATGACATCCACTCTTCAGAAACGACAACATAAATTAAAAAAAATGAAAACATAAAAAAAAAACCTTGGTCGGTTTGGTTTTAACCGACGAGCCCACAACAAAACCGAAACCGAACCGAGTATCTTGCTGATCGGTTGGTTAACCGAACCGAAGTGGTTCGGTTTCACGTGGCACCGCCGTTTCAGTTTTTGAGTGGTCGGTTTCGATTTTACGATTTTTTTGTACAATCCTAATTAATAATTTTCTATTCTCTGTATAAAAAATTATTTATTTTATATTTTTTACTTTAATATAATTTTAATCAAATTTAATAATTAAAAACTGATCATATGAGGAGGTCTCATCTAATAAATAATAAAATGTAAAGGACTTTTATGAGTTTAGTCACTCATGTGAACATAATCAATTGATTTTTGCTCCCCGGGTCTTCTGTGGTAGAATATTTATTTTTTAACTAACATGATAAGTCTTTGAATTTTTAAATTATATGGAGGAAAAGAATCAAATTATGCTTGATGTAAATATGTTATGATAAAAGGGGTTAAGAATTAGGCGGTCTAATCATATACTACGTATTGAGAGTAATAAAATTGTGTGAAAAACATAAGATTTATGGTGGTTTTCTCTTAATGTTAAGATTTTGTTCTTTTGAGTGAAAAACTCAAAAAAATGCAACTCGAGTTATAACTTTATTCGAGTTCATGTTCTTTTAAGTTTAAACTCGAGTTTAAATTCGAGTTCAAACTCGAGTTTATGACTAAAACTAGAGTTCAAGTTTCCCCTTCAACTCGAGTTCAGAAACTCGAACTCAAATTAATGAACAATATTTTTTCTATTCTTAAAAATGCTATAACTTTTTTGTTTTAATTCTGATTGAGATGATTTTTTTTCTATGCGTTGACAACGAAAAAATGAATAAAACCCGACCCATATACCCTATTAGAATTTTTCATCAGCATTGAGTTTTTATTAAAATACTATCTAAATACAAATTCAAGTTTTGACTCACTCAAACACAAACTCAAAAAGATTCTTTTCTCAAACCATAACTAAAATGTACACAACCAAATACAAACTCAAGTTACAAGTTCAACTATAACTCAAATTCAACTCAAGAATTATACTCAAGTTAAACTTTAAAAGAACAAGCCCAAAGTTTTGCCCACTTTTCAAGCGTTGCATAAATTTACTATGATGAAGCGTAAGTTTTTACAAAAGAAAAACACACATCTCTCAACTTCGTGTTTTTTCTTCATGTGTTATTTCTACATAAAGCAATAAAAACCTTGACTGTTTAAATTTAATTTATGGCAAGGTAATTTTTTGTGCTACAATGAAGTAATTGTCTTTTTTGATTTTATGAAGCTATTTTTGTTGGATGAAATCACTTTAGCATCTTTCTCTTCCAGCTAAAATTTCATATTTAGATTAAAAAGAAATATTTTTGTGTGTCGGCTTTTTCTGTAGATAACTACAATACTCTCATTTTCGTATGATACATAATAGTGACTCCTTTGTTAACAGATCATCTATTTTCATACACAATCTAGCACGAGAATGGTACACAGGAGTTCTAAGATAAATAAAACGGCAAAACACAAGGAGGTTTATAAAAAATAGATTGTTTTTGTGCCCAAAAATGAATATTACGGCAACAATAAAATATTTAACTTAATTAGACAAGAAAATGAGACAAATATCTTTTGAATTTTTATTTCATATTCTTGATTAATATATTTTTAGTTAAATAACTATATTAGTCAAAATGATATTTATTACTCAAAAGTAAGCGGTAAAATTTTAGATTCATGTACTTTAAAAGTAAGTTTAACAATATTCTCTCATTAGACTCAATAACTCCACCAAAAATAGATCCGACCCCACCTATGCTCACATATTAAGAGGAAAAAAAATCACAGATTCTATCATCTTAAGTACTTAACTTACTAAAAGTATCATTTTATAAATAAAAAAAACTATACTCATTGACTAATTCTAATGTAAAAGATAAAAAATATATGAGAAGCTCTATTTTAAGGGCTATTTTTAAAAATTGTCCCAATGGAAAATGTTAAGCTCATCCAAGTCCGAGCAAGTGTAAAGTGGACTGGCCTTTCCCAGCCCATCTTGATCTACTTCAGCCCATCTTGGTCTACTTTATGCCTCTATAGAGTTCTCGGCACTGGTCCTTCATAGATGGACTTCAATTCTTTTCTGTTAGCTACTCCTGCCTCTTGTGATCTTGTCTTCTTATAAAAAAGCCTATAAGATCTCTTTGATTCTTTAGGCCTATCTCATTGCCTATTGTCTTGTTATAAAAGCCTATAAGATCTCTTTGATTCTTTAGGCCCATCTCATTGTAGTTCTTAGCACATTGTTTTATCAGAAAATGTAGTAAATAACATATTTATAAAATTAAATTAAATAAATAATAAATTTTAAAATCATTTGAAGTAAATTTATTATTTTACATAATAAATGAGAGTAAATAGTTTATTTATGACTAGTAAAAATATTTTTTTAAGTAAATTTTCTTTCTACCACTAATAAAAAGATTTAAATAAAGATTTTTTAAGAGTTTTTACCACGCAAGTTATCTTTTATCAGTAGTAAATGAATCATTTACAATTTACCATATAAATTGTTATTTACTTCAAATAGTTTTAAAATATATTATTTACTTAATTTAGTTTTAAAAATATGTTATTTACTATAATTTTCCTTATACTTAAAAGTGAAAAGGGCATTTGGAAAAAGGGTAGGCCATAGCCCATGAGAAAATTCCTTAGTCCCACTAGTGCATTGTCCATCATAACCACCGTTCTAATGGGGTCAAGAAATTTTGCTTCTAGTTTGCCCACATGAAATGGAATAGTGTAATGGACCATAGTCAGCACAGACTCCCATGGCATCAAAATCCAATAAAGTCTTCTTGACCTGTCTGTCTAATTCTCCCTAATTTTCTGGCCTGGATAAAAGCACTCAATTGAATAAGGAACCTTACTTGGACCACTAAACAAGGATATAAAGTCTAAACTCTTAAGTTTTGTTCATTTCATCTATTTAATTTTTTAATTCTAATTTTATTATAATTAAATTTTTTTTATAAAAAGTCACATTTAATTTTTTATGTTACGGTTAAAAGTTTTCACATAAAATGATATTTCAGTTTAAATTAAAAACTCAAATCGATAAACTAAATGAGGCAAATGACCCAAACGTCAATTTCTCTTTTTTTTGTTGGATGTACCTAATTCAATTTTCAACACTTGAATTTTCATCTAAAAGATGAAAACTTCTTTGAGAAATACTAGGATCACTATTTTTACCATTTTTACGTTCGTTGTTTGACACATGGAGTCTACTATCTCATTTTTTATTTAAATAATAATATACAATGTCATCAGTGGAGTGCACGTGTCAAACAAAGAATGCATAGACTGGCGAAAAGATTGACAAAAAGAGTGATGATAGCATTTTTTAAACTTCTTTTTAACGGTTGGTATCGTTTTGTTTTTTGTTTTAACATCATTTAGTAGTCCAAAATAGAGGGACATGACACAACTTAAATTTTTGAAACGTACCATGTATAGTTTTCACGAAAACATTGCAATGCATAATGCAAATATCCACCGACGTTTTGCAGAAACGATGCCATTTTGTGGGATTCTTTCTGAACACAATGGTGGTACGAGCATCACCACAAAAAATGGGGTATCTAAGAGATTCCCAAGGTCTAACGCATAAGATCCACCCACATGGTTTTCAGCAACTACCTATTTTCTGAAGACAAGTATAGCTAAAGACAACCATAAATGGCACACATCATAGCCATTTGGTCATGTACTCATGTTCAATATTAGAAGTTGGTACAAAACAAGCACAAGCACAATGGACAAATTTTAATGGACAAAACAAGCACAAGTGACAGCCCACTTGGTTGGCAACAGACACAAATTTTAATGGGCACAGTTTCACACACAACATTCAAATGAGTCCGGCTTTGCAATAAGTAAGGGTTCGTTTGGTACGTTGATTCAAATCAGAGTGATTCTAATCATGATTCTGAAGCCAGAATTATAATTCATGATTTTAGGTTCAAATCATTATTCTGAAACTATGATTCAGAATTAAGGGTTTGAATCACCTTGAATCAAGAGAGGAATGATTTTAAAATCATGAGTGATTCTGGTTTAAAACATCACATCAGATTTTGAATCATGATTCAGAATCATCCAAACTAAATACTGATTCTGAATGATGATTCAGAATCACTATAAACAAACACTAATTCAGAATCATGATCTAGAACTAGAATCATGATTCTGAATTTATCTACCAAACACTCCTTAAAAGCTTCTGCAATTTGTCGATTCTTCTAGAACAGGAATATTTGTCTAGTATATACGTTATTCTGAGGAGGAAAACGATGCCACGATTTTATGAATGTGTGATGTGCTCTCATTTGCTCACGGTCTTTATCAAACATCATTATCGATGTTCTTAGCATTATAATTGGCATATAATTACAAGCATTTGTGATTAGTATTACAGCCTGGCTGCTTAAACGAATATGAAGGAAATAGGCTCCATATGGACCATATCTCTTACATCAGCCACAGAAACAAGATCAACTGAAATATGCTAATACTCGACATCTAAGGTAATTAATTATGGTTTGTTAAATTAACTTGGACTCAAATATGTTGTGGAATTTTTGTTGTACCAATTGGTGTCTAATCAATTACAATGGGACACGTGATTTAATATATTTAAATATCAAAACAACAAAAAGTTAATTAAAGAGATATTGCAATTTTTTAAATGATGTGGCACAATTTGATTGATTAAACACTATTCTACACACTAAAATTTGACATGTGATTTGAATCCACAAACCTTTACCTATTTAACCGTTCATTTCGTTGATTCGAGTTTAGAATTCGAGTTTTGCTACAGTAAAAAGCTCTCACAAACAATCACATCTAACTTTTTTGCTACAGTAAAAAGTTCTCACTTAAAATTACATCTCAACTCAAATTAAAAACTCGAATCAGCGAACTAAACGGACCCTTGTGTACATTCCTTGTCTAATTAAAGAGGTTAAGGCATCAAATATTGAAGGTTAGTGCAGAGTGTTTGTATGATCATACTTTCTAATAAAGTTTAGACAACACGCTTCCCTACATTGGCTGCAAAATTTGACATTTGCTATGTAAACTAATCTGTGGTTCTTCCTACAATTTTAAGTGGTATATGCTTTAATGTCTCCATTTTTTTAAGCAAAGTCCTTGTGTGAACTGCTTTCTTTGTTCTGGTCAATGGTGGAGAATGAGAATCCCATATAACTTTCGCATATTCAGGCCACACATAATGAGGCCCTTACCAGGGCAACATAAATGGCACCATGGGGGGGCCATGAAAAAGCACATTATTTTTCTTGGAAAATCATTGTGTTCATGCTTTTTCTAGCTACCATGTTGGTTCCATGGATGAATTTTTAAAGTCACCGAAACACTTTATTTAGAGAGAATCTTGGGGGGGGGAAAAAAAAAGAAAATATATCTTACCAATAGGTAAAGTCATGATATGTTAGATTTTATCAAGTTTCGTTCGTTGAATAAATATGATGACTGAATAATACTGCATTATACTGTTAGAGTATGTTTTTTTTATACCCTTCTGCAAAATTCTCTGTTATTTTGTGGACAAATGTTTGATAAAGGTATGTGGGGATAAAAAAGGAAAAAAAAAAAAAGATGATGTACTCGCATTTACATAAATAAGGGGGATCCAAAATTACAGGCAATTCCACCCCATCTACTGCCTCTTTATCGGTACACAAGCTGCCACAACCCTTAAATGGGGTTACTTTTTAACTAATTATTCTTAAAGATGAACCACACTAAGTTATTTATAAAAATAAAAATAAAAAAAAGGAAAAGGGAAAATCCCATTTACAAGTGATCCTTTATAATACACTCTTTTGTCACTTTGCAAACAAATATCGCAGTACTTCTCTGACCCTTGTCACCACTAAAACTTGTAGCAAGGAAAACGACTTTTTTTTTTATAACATTACACTCTTTGCTCTTATTCTTCTTCTTCTTCTCTCCTCCTTTTAGACAGAGACAATGAAGATATGGTTTTGGCAGAAACGACCTTCTTCACAAGTAGTTTCCATCTCGAATCATCTCTCCTTTTCTCTTGCAACATTCTAAGCTTGAATTGCCTGTCCATTTAGCCAAAAACAAAACACCAATCAGTGCTATGAAAAGTAGGGCCCACCAACGGCTTCATAATTTACATGCAAACAAAGCAGAAAAAAGAGAAATGAAAAGAAACGACAAGCCAAACATGGTGGCCAAGGCCAACCAATGCCTCAGAAATGACATGTGAAAATAATTGATATTGGGTTTAAGGCTTGAATTAAACGATATTTATGAGCATAATCATTATCGGTCTCTCATATTCTATCTTTTCAATATAATAGACACTCACCAAACAAAAGAAAAAAAAATCCTTCCAACCTAAGAGATATTTATACCTGCCAGGGCCGGTTGTTAAGGGTATATTCGGTATGATAATGATCCTATCAACTTTTTCATTTTCTTGTAATGAATCAAAGAAATAAATAAAAGATTGATAAGGCCTGGAGAAAAAATGTGCACTTTTTTCTTTCCAGTGTTAAGAATCCTTATTTTCCGGCTTTATTGGCACGGTGTGATGTATCATGTCCTGTTCCTCTCAACAAGTGGGGTGTGCACAATCCCATGATTTTATGGATGAATCTTGTTGGGGAGATAATAAGCTTCTTCTAGACACGATTTTCAGAACCCAAGAAATTTTTTTTTTTTTTATGTATATACTTTCGAATATACAGCTTAAATGATTGTGACAGACCAACAGTCGCACCTACAAAAAAATATCAGTAGCATAGCAGGGATTCGTCGGGAAAAAAAAATGGCTCATTTGATTGACTTTTCCTGATTGATGATTGATACAACTTTATTGCAGTAAAATTAAATCACGTGAAAAGCACTTCAAAAAATCTTAGCAACCAGATGAGACAACTACATTAGACTTTAAATTCTTCCAAAAACCCACTACAGGCAACCAAAATTTGAGAATTATGATCCAATAGTTTTGAAAAACTTTATCAAAAACGACAAAAGAAGGTAAAGCAATTTGGCCACCATATGTTCATTCTAAACCCTTCATAGATTACCACCACAACAAAAAAAAAAAAAAGAAATTGTACCCTAAAAGCTCAAATAAAAGGTCATTTTTTTAATATTTTCCCTTTTCTTTAATTATAAATTTGGCATCAAATGGTTTTATATAGAAAACAAAAAAAATAGAAATGTTGATTTACCTGCAGAGAGGAACTCTGCATGAGTCGGATTGTTCACAGATGGACGAGTGGAGCCTCAGAAGCTGCCACATCCGCTTGCAACGTAAGCAACCTCCATTGACCCTCTTCTGACACGTGGCAAAGTGTTTAATTGACAGCTGGATAGCATAACACGTGGCGTATTTGCTGCATGGGCCTTTCTTCCTCTCGGGCTCCACGTCATACGGCCCAACACTCGTGCACCCTTCTGTGCATATGTGCTCCAAGCACTCCATGGCCTCGCTCAGCTGTAAATACAGGCTCTGTGCTTCCCTGTGCCTTCTTGTCCTCTTCCTCCTCTGTTTCCAAAAATAATTATTGCCCAGTTTAGTCATTTCACTAGTAATCACAAAAATCTAATCCGTATATCAACTTTAAAAAATCATAAAAATTTTTGAGGTTCATAAACGTTAAATTTTATTAAAACGGCACTTCTGAACGAAAAACATGTAAAATTAATAGAAACTGGTACTTTTAAACGTTAAATTTTATCAAAATCACACCACAAAACAACAAATATACAAAATTGATAGAAACATCTACCGTTCGAAACGGAACCTACCAAGTGTAAAAATCTCATAAACTTTGTAGTTCGTCAAAATTCAAAAATTTTTATGTGATGAACTAAGGAAATTACCGTTTCGGCCTCGTCGATGAACTGCAAGATTTCAAGCTCAAGCCAGGGATCGTGGTCTTGGAGGAATTTCCATCCCTCGGTGCTCTCCACGGCCTTGAAATGGTTAGAAACGAGCTTCATGCACTTGAGGTAAAGATCGGGCGCGTCGCAGAGCCTGGCAAATTGGAGGACGTCCACCACGTTGTCTGTCGTCAGCCGTTGAGCCAAGTGCTTGCTGCAGATCTGCTTCAGATGTGGGACCAGGTAAACATGGGACAGCGCCAGGAGGTGGATTCCATACTTCTCCAAATGCTCCTCCGCGCACCTGAACGAGGGGCATTTTCGTCATTCCAAAATATTCCCCCCGAAACCTAAAAAACGACAAAATTCAAGGCGAAATCCAACTTTTTTTCCTTTTAAAATTTGACCCATTTTTGTTAATACCGATAATTAAGACGAATTTTAATTTACACCGCCGCCAAAAAAGAGAGTTTTGGTTCCACCAAGGAAGCTTCTTGAATATTCTTCATCACGTAAAGAATCTTTTTTTTTTTTTACTTTTTATTTAAGCGTACAGAATCTACACGATCTTATTGCATCGACCGTTTGATTCAACGACGGGGAATCCGGCGGCCGAGATTAAACGAGGAAAATCACTGACCTAGAGGAGTAGAGGAACCGAACGAACGAAACGACGGCGATGCGAGGAACGCCGAGGATCGGAATGACTTTCTCGGAGCCCTGGTGCTTACGTGGCCGGTCTATGATGCTCTCGAACACCGGCGAAATCGAAGCCTTCAATAAATCGTAACAAAAAATGAAAATCAGATCTTTAAGAACTTTTTGTCGAAAAAATACTTTTTTTTCCTCAAATTACTGAAGATTTGGATTGTTAAGCTTACCAGAACGCTAGAGTGGACGGGGATTTTAAGTCCACCGGAGGTGAGAATACGGACGTCGGATTCCGGCAGTTCGCGGCGGAGATCGGACTTCACCGGAGAAATGCCGTAGAGATCGTCGATAGTGATTGAATCCGTTTCCATTTTCTTGAGAAAGAGAGAGAGAAATATCAGAGCTTGGACGTGGGAAAAAAATGGAGTCTTTTCGTGTGAGATTGTTTGTGACAATGAGAATAGGCGTTGGCAAGGAAGGCTCTTCTCTGTCTAGGTGCTTTTATAGACAGAGCAAAGAAGAGAGAGAAACAAACTCTAGAGAGAGAAAGTTAAGTCATTTGACAGCGAAGCGATGATGTTGTTTGGGTTTAAGCTGCGACGCGCGCACGGGAGAGTTGGTCAACGACAAACATATATATATATATATATATTTTGTTTTCGAAAATTAAAAGAATCACGTGTTTTTTAAAGTTATTGAAGATTGGAGATTTAGGAGGTGGATTTTCAACTTTCCGTCATTTTGAAAATCCAAGTCTAATGGAGGATTATTGCTTATACGACTTTTATTGTCATTTTATGGATTTTTAGATCTCAAGAGAATTATGCTTATGTGTATTGTGTATTATAGTATTATAGTATTAGCAAAATAAAAAGATTATAAGCTTCGAGAGCACAAAAGTATGTACCACTTCTATCTCAATTATGAAGGAAATTCTTTTCTTGGGAGAATGTAAGAAGAAAATGAACCAAAAGAATAATTATTTTTACAAGGAAAACAAAATGAACGTCACTAAGAAAACAAAGGTTTATATTGGAGATTAGTCCTATATTTTAGAAATTAAGGTGGGAAGAAAATGAACCGAAAGAATATTTATTAGTACAAAAAAAAAACAATGAACCTTGGTAACAAAACAAATGTTTATATTGGAGATTAGTCGTATATTTTAGAAATTAAGGTAAGAAGAAAATGAGCCAAAAGAATTATTACTAGTACAAGAAAAACAATGAACAATTAGTAACAAAAACCAAGGTTTTGATTGGATAATGGATATTAGTCCTATATTTTAGAAGTTACTAGATTCTTTTACCAAATTCCCTCCCACCATTTTTCAAACTTACTTCAACAAAATTCCACCAACTCATAAAACATTTGCATTTTTTTTTTTTTTACGTAAGATCAATGCATTTTGGAGTTAATACGCGCGTGGCGAACATTAAAATTTAGCTAAAACAATAACCAAATATCCATAAAATTTATCCCTGCCAACTAGGAGCTTTTAAAATTATTAAATGGATTTATGTGATTATATTAAACGGAAAGGATTCCCTTTTTGGATCTGATGTGGAAAGGATAGGATAAAACCATCCCACCAAAACGGGCTCAACTCTTCAAAAGGTACAGTTCATATTAAACGGCTCTTGCCTTTTGGTGCTTATAAAGAACCAATTTAAACAGTCCGACGTGTCACTTCGTTCTCATCCATTCCCAATCACCACCTCACTCCACGTGTCCGATGAGAAGGCGCCACATGGCAATATATCAGGTGTTGCCATCCCAGGGTGGCATTCAACAACTGGCGAATAGGTGGTGGACACGTTTTGATTTCTTTATTGGCCAGGTTTCTTGAGCTGACGCCATTGGTCCGTAGTCTAGAATTTAATCAAATAATTAAGACTTAAATTTGTGGATTATTAAATTAATCATCCAATCATATTTGTGTCAGAGCCGACTATGGTTTAAGGTCTACGGTGGTGCGCCGCGAAGCCGGATAGCACCTCACTTCAAAGCATTCATTTGTCAAAAAAAAAATAAAAATTGTTTTTTTTTTTTAATTTTTAATTGAGAAGAAAAGTTAAACTTGCATAGTTTTCCCAAATCTATTAAAGATATATTGTTGGTTGGATGGTTGTGGTCTCAAATTATCAGAACAGAAAAGGCAGTACTATAGACGTTTGGCATGACTCGGCTTGCTTTCTACTTTATTCTTCAATTGCCCAATTTGATAGAACATTGTCTAAAACGAAAATGTTATCTTTTTTTTCGTTTTTTATGGTGGGCCTATTTGTAACCGATGGAAAGTGGAAAAATAAAATAAAATAAATAAGAAACAAGAAAAAATGAATTAAACCGTGTGAGTGGTCCACTTTTTGGAAACTTTTTTTCTTTTTTTTTTTGGGCTGATCAAGAAAGGGTTTGGAAACTTGATGGATGCTTGACTTGAAATGTCTTTAACCAAAAGGGAATTGGCAAAAGCACTCATAAACTTATCTAAAAAATGGCACTCATGGTCATGGTGTACATTTTTTTTTTTTTTTTTGGTTTTGAGCCAACGTGAAGAAAATACGCGTGAAGGGAAACTTCTTTAAAGAGGCAATTTTCAATTTTGAAGGTTAAAGTATTAAGTAAACTATCTTGAAAGATTTTAGTTTCAAAATAAAGTGCATATATGTTTTATAGAACACATATGCAGAAGAAAAATCACAAGGTCTTTCCTTGGCCTTTCTTTTGTCGATAAGCTCATCATATAAAAAGTTGCATTTGGAAATTGTTATCAATAGTCTAATGAGTGTTGGGAGCTTCTCCATCAACGTACCAGTATATCAGATTTTTTAATTATTAAATTTACATAAAATTACGTAAAAACTAAAAAATATTTAAATTTAACAGTTAAAAAATTTGACCTATTAGTACACTGACGTACCAAAAAATCTCTTTTTCTTTTTTTTTTTCTGAAGCAACTAAGAACCCAGTAATTTTTAAAGGAACAACTCTTTTTTTCTTCTGTCTTCCCATTTAAGACTTTTCAGTATCAAATTACAATATGGTTTTTCTTCTTCAGTTTTCTTCTTTGTTTCCCTTATTGACTGGCCTACTCAACTCAAGAGCTATGGCCGGCTTAAACATCTAAATATTCAGTTTTCTCATATCTTCTCATTTGGGCTTTGAATATTTGAAGGGTCAGATGAAAGGTGTACCTCTTATCTTCATAAAGACTACAAAACAAACTTACCATCTCTCTCTCTCTCTCTCTCTCTCTCTCTCTCTCTCGGGCAATTATCACATAATCTAATGCTGTAAGATTAAAATTGGATGTAGAAAAATAATAGTTGAAACCAACTTGTCTATCAAATTTCAGAAACTCATGATATGGCAATCAAATAGCCATTAAAAAATTATAACTAGCGGATATTCGAATTGAGAAGATAAGTTTGCTTGTGTAAACATTATTTTAATTGCATACTATATTCGTAGACATAATCGACTACCCTTGTCTTTAGCACAAAACTTGACCATATGTGGCCCAAGTTCAACCCAAGTGGCAAATCAAAGAAAGAAACTCTTTAGTTTAAGATAGTTTATTAGCCTCATTTCAGGGGGGGAAAAAAAGTTTATTGGCGTTTTTGTGTTTATCACCTTACGTTTGCTTTAGACGGTTGATCGTCTTCCAATCCTTCTCTTCAACATCATCTGATTTTTTTTTTTCGATGGCGATATCTAGACCTTACTGGAAAAGTAAGTCTAGCACCTCACCTTGCCACACGCCAAAATGATCTCCACTACTAGTTTTGCATTTGGCATTAGAGTCTTCGTCCATGTAGACGAAGAGGTTGAAGCCGTATTAGTGGGAGACTTTGTTAGGGTTCCGTTATTTTTGCATATTAAATGTAGTATTCAAAATAACTTCACCTTAAATAGTACTTGTAAATAATACCGTATACGTGAATAGTGTCATATATGTGAATAGTGTTGTATAGATGAACAATATTATACGCAGTTGACAAAACCGATAGATTAACTATTGAATACTGAAAACAAATAAAAAAACACCAGAATTGATAACGGAGTTCAGTAAAATATTGCATACGTCTCCGGGGCACTGTAAACCACTCTATTTACTAAAGAGAAGAAAGATTACAAATTGGACATAAATTACAAAAGCCCACAAATTGGAAATCTAAAGAATTTCCTACAAATTTACAAAGGGGAGAAGCTCTCAGTATTTGGAATGCAAAACAAATGAAGGGAAGCCTGTAATATTCATAGCCTTTACCTCCCCCTTTTATACGTGAAAACCAGCTGTAAATAGCTAGGTTCACTTCCTAAAGTCAACACCGTTTTTAATGCTCTCCCTTTTCTTCTCCTCCCTCTCTGACCTTCTCTTTTAATTTTTAACATAAGTGTGCAGCCCATATTTTTAACAATAAGCCACTATATTAACTAACATCTCACTTTCTGGGTTTAGCTCCCGGCTGGACCGCTGGAGGAAGAGGGGCAAGGTATTAGAATTTCTTTTTTTTTTTTTTTTTTTTTCAGTTTTACCAATCTCATTATTTTACCTGTTTACATGACTACATATTATAGGACTTTAATTATTACAAGATAAATGCAGGCTATTTTAAGCTCATTATCCTAATTAGCACATACCACTTATAACCATTTGGTTTAACTTGTGCTTTCCGCCTTTTATTCAGTCAAAAATCAAAGACAAAAGAATAGTCATCTAGAGTACTTGAAGTCTATAAGTCTCAGATAGTTCAAGGATGTGAATGTGACCTATTCAACTCAGATTAAGGTTGGGCTTCTAGTTTCTACATCAAAAATGATATCTTTTACTTGTTTATTTAATGCGATTACTATCACGTTCTTTAAAAATTAGATAATTTGTCTATTGATGCCCCTTTTTTATTTATTTATTTATTCATTATTTTCTGAAAGTGCATTGCATGCATTCTTCAAGGATGATAAAAATAAGTCTCGTGCCTTGGTCAAATTATGTTTCGTGCAAAGTGGTCTGAGTCTGCGTTTGGTTAGTGAATTCGTGTCATGATTCAGATCATAGTTCATAGTTCGCTACAGTATTTTTTTTCACAAAAAATACGTATAAATTAAAAATAATTCTAAATCATGATCTGAATTTATGAACCAAACATCTACTATTCACAACTCACAAGACATATCTTGCAAGAATAAAGATATCCAAACTTATCCGAATATTGGCCCTGACATGGGTGGGCTGGCTTAGAACAAGACCAGGACAACACTCTTCGAAGTGTTGACATACAAGCCCAAACCTTAAGTTAAAACCTTTAAAATATATTATAAAGAGAATTACATATTATGCCATCAAAATTTAACAGTTTTACATTTATAAAATCTTTGTTAGTTTTTCATTAAAAAATAGTTTGGTACAATATCAAAATATTTTACTAGAATACTCTTCGAAGATGTTCGATCATCTTTGTCTAGAAGAGAAAATAATTTAATAAAGATGTTTTTTTAGAAAATTGAGTGATTAAGTGGCATAAATATAAAGATGTCATCTTTTTTGTGACATTTTTTTTTTTGTATTTCTCCCAATATTGTATGTACTCTTTCGGCTAGTTCAAATGGAAATTATCGCATATTTATAGAATGTCTCGTGGATGTTTATATAATACATGCACCTCTGGTATTAATTCCGTGTAAATGATAATTAGAAGCTCAGTTGAGGTTTAGGTTCCTGTTAAAAACTTCAGAAATATATATTAAAGTAGTTTGACCATTCCTAATATATAGTATATAATAGAAGGAAAATAGTAGAAAATAGGCCAATATGAAAAGCTTAAGAAAGTATATAGGCTAATTTTAGGTTATAGAAACTAATAGGTCATAATTTGTCAAGTTATGGTTCATAACCAGATAAGTTATGGACAATTATGGACAATAACTTGTCAAGTTATGGTTCATAACCAGACAAGTTATGGACGAAAACAGTAATTTAGCCTATTTATTAACTAATGTAAACTATTGGCCTATTAATTTTAATTCATCTCAAGTCTTGGCTTATTTTCCTCTTTCTCCCACAAGATTTATTTTTCCTCTTAAATCTGACGATAGAGGTGAAAATTCGAGCCCCTCTGGGCTAGGCTCGACGGTCAAAGAAAATTTTAGAGTGGGCTAAGCTCGCTTTAAAAGGAGAGGGTCGAGCCAATACACTATACGGAAAATTATAAAATAAAAATAAAAAGAGTACTTCAGGTCGGCTAGGTTTGAAAACACTTTCAAGACGTGGTTCGCATACTTACATTACGTTTGGTTCATGGATTAGAACCATGTGATTAGAACTATTTTTGATTTACGTGTATTTTTTGTGAGAGAAAATACTGTAGCGAACCACGAACCATGATTCGAATCAGGAAACGAATCTAGGTACCAAACATCCTTTTAATTAGGCTAGGCCGGAACAGGACAAAGCCAATAGTGACGGGTCTATTTGACTCTACCTAAACTTGAAGCTTTATCACATGAGATCACGGGACTTTACACAAATGTCAATCAAACCATCAAAATGCATTTTACCATGATAAAAAAATTCTAACAGAACACATCGAACTAACAAAATATGAATACCGTAAATACCCTTAACAATATCATACCAAGTGGTAGTCTATCGTAATATTGATGATAACCTATAGTGATACTAAAAATTAGTTCATTGTGATACTGAAAGTATCCTGTTTTTTTCTAAAAATTCTGGCTACTGCCATTAATAAAAAAAGATAATTCTTTTGATACAATTTTTTATGTGACCAAAATTTAAACTGAATTTCAAATTTATGAACCAAAAAGCAATTTCATTATTTTACATTTTTCCTGACTACATGTTAAAGGATTTTTAAATAATTACAAAATAAATGCAAGTTATTTAAAACTCTAGCAATTATCCTTAGCACATAACACACATAACCATTTTAACTTGTATTTTCCGCCCACTATTCAGTCATCAAGAGCAATTGAAGTCTAAACTCAAATACTTCAAGAATGTGACGTATTCAATTCAGATCAAGTTGGGCTTCTAGTTTCTACATCCAAAATGTTATCTTTCACTTGTTTATTTAATGCAACTATTATCACGTTCTTTAAAATTAGATAATTAGTCTATTAATGCGGGTTAAATTTATTTAATTATTCATATTTTTTTTTAAGTGCATTGCATGCATTCTTCAAGGATGATAAAAATAAGTCTCGTATCTTGGTCAAATTCTGTTTCGTGTCAATATTACAATTGAATATTACAAGTTTCCTCAAAAACAATTGAATATTACAAAATACATGTCATGCAATAATAAGATGATCCAAAAGTAATCCAAATATTTGTTATACAGGCTGATTTAGCTTTCTATCACACTTGGGGTGGGCTTGTCTAGAACAACACCGGGACAACACTCTTCCAAGTGTCGACGAACAAATCCAAACGTTAAGTTTAAACCTCTTAAAATATTTTTTAGAGAAAAATTGATATTATGCAACCATAATTCAACAGTTTTATATTTATATTATTTTGTTGATTTTTTCTAAAATATATACGTGTGAAATATAAAAATTTGACTATCAGAAATATTCTCTGAAGATATCCGCTCATCAATGTTTAAAAAAAAATCTAGTAGAGATATTTTTTAATAAATTGAGTGACATAAATGTTAAGTTTATAATATTAAAAGATGTATTTTTTATAGTCTTTTTGTATTTTTTTCTCGAGGAGTAAAGGGACGACCTTACCATCCTACTCGTCCCGCCATTCCGAAGGAATACAGTAAAGGGACAACCTTCCTTCTACCAACGGCCCGTCATTATGAAGGAATGGGATAAGGACCGACCTTAAAAACTAAAGCGTGCGTTTGGAACTCGTTCTAAAATGATTTTATTTTTTTGTATGAAAATGAAAATGAAAACATTTTCAATCTCAGACAGAAATCATTTTTGAAAATGTGTTTGGTAGTTTTATCAAGAGATTATTTTCAGTATAAAAAAATCTATTAATATCTCTCTCGAGAGAGAGAGAGGCGAAAACGTAAACAAAAAATAAAAAACGACTAAAAGTCATTTTTCATTTCTCTCTCATTTTATACTAAACCAAAAAATTGTTTTCATTTTCATTTTTTGTCTTTATTATGCCAAACGTTTTTATTTTTTCTTTCTCGAAAAATGTGAAAAATAATTCACATAAATATTGATTTTTTAAATATTTTGTACAGAAAAATTGATATTATGCAACCATAATTCAACAGTTTTATATTTATATTATTTTGTTGATTTTTTCTAAAATATATACGTGTGAACTATAAAAAGTTTACTATCAGAAATATTCTCTGAAGATATCCGCTCATTAATGTTTAAAAAACAAAATATAGTAGAGATATTTTTGATGAATTGAGCGGCATAAATATTAAATTTATAGTATTAAAAGATGAATTTTTTTATAGCCTTTCTGTATTTTTTTCCCAATATTGTATGTACTCCGTTGGCTAATTCAAATGTACATTAACACGTGTATAAAAATGTCGCGTGGATGTTTATATAATATTTGCACCTCGGGAAAGTTGGTTCCGTGTGAATGATCGTTAGAAGCTCGGTTAAGGTTTCCGGTTCCTGATAGAAACCTAGGAAGTATGTCTATTAAAGGAGTTTGATTATTCCTAATATATGATGCAACGAGTTTTTTTTTTTTTTTTTCATGAAATAAAAAATTCTAACAGAAAATACCTCACAACAACAAATCTCAAATATCGAAAATACGCTTAACAATACATGATGTGGTAGTCTATGATAAGATGTTTTGATACCAAAAGTGGTCCATTGTGATACTGAAAGTATCCTGTTTTGTTACTAAGAATTCTGGCTACTATCATTTTACTAGCTGTAGTCATCCATGATATCAGTGGTCGTATACCGTGCTATCGGCGGTAGCACACCCTGCTAGTAATGATAACTCACTAGAATACTAAAAACGATTCAAAAAAGAAAAACCAGGAGGCAGAGGCCGAAGCACCACCACTAGAACCCGCCACGACGGTCTTTCGTAGGGAGAACTCACCATAGCCGATCCTAGCATCTTCGGCATTGATGACGGCAAACCAAGGACTATGGAAAACGCATGCAAGCAAAAAAAAAAAAAAGAGGAGGTAGCGAGAGATCTCTATACTGCGGCGGAAGCAAGGGACGGGGAGAAAAGAAGGTGGGGAGAAGACAAAGGGATCAAAAATGATTCACTAAGCCATAGGGCTATAATCTACACACACGAATAAATGTGGAGAAATTTGGCACTTATTTCAACAAGTTTCTTTGTGTGACAAAAGAAAAACCAATCCATGTATCAAAAGAGTTGCATATGAAATAACCCAAGTATCTCATGGGACAATGGGCAAATACAGGATAGAACCAAATTGGGCCCAAGGGCGGAGCAACAAATGGGCCTCCTTCAACTTCACTTTTGTCCCACCCAAGCTTTTTCCTAGTTTGTCTCTCTTTTTTAAAGAGAAAATTAGTAAACTCACTCAAAAACATTGTTTAAGATTTTTACTATTTATTTTTTATTAATATCATTTTAATTAATATAATTATTTAGTTAAAAGATATTAATTAAATGCAAAAGTAAAAATTTAAAAATCATACATTTTAAGAAATATTTATCTCCTTTTTCCTTCTTAAAATTTCTCAATCGGTAAAATCTATATAGATTTATTTAGAAGTATCAATTATACTCGAAGTTAGCCCCAGATGGTGGGAGGGAATATTGAGTATTAGGTCCCATGTTCAAATCTTGTGGGTGTGGTTAAAGGGGGCTTTCAAGCAAGCAAAATAATAATAATAACAATAATAGTAAGTATATTCATTATGTACAAAAATGACACCCTTTTAAAGTATGATTTTAACAAATGTTTTTAATTTTACTAACTAGTTTTAAAGCAAGGTAGTTCTTTCCTTACTCTAACAAGTAAGCTAGTAATCTACCTTGTCTAAGTTGAAGCTATGAAGCTCACCTTATTATTATGAAAATGGCGTAACACTAAGTAATCCAAGCCAACCCACATTACTGACTAACGGTGGATAATCATATTTCTTAGATTAATCAGTATTTAATGCTATTAATTTGTGATTAACCCTCTTCTTGCCACTGCTTTTGTTGAAGCTGCTGCACTGGAGATCACCTCAATGCGAAGGAGAAAAGGATAAGAGTCCTATGGAATTGAGCATCAATTCTGGTTATCGTTGGTCCATTAATGGCTCTTTATAAATTTAATGAATGAAAAAGAGGAAAGTGCAGAGATTGTAGAAATATTGAAAAGAGAGAGGTGAAAGATGGATGAATGTGAAGATTTTCAGGGAAGGGAAAAAAAAAAAAAATTGTAGGAACCAACCATTTTTATTACCTTTATGTTGGTCATTTCCATAAAAATAAAAAAAAATAAAAAATAAAGTGTTGGTAATTTGTTAACGTTGTGGCCTTGTGGGTGACAATCTGCCACGCACTATAATTTCTCATTCATTATTTCAAACTTAAAACCAAAAATAACTGCGAGTTAACTATAAGGAGTTTATAATATTTTACGACTTATAAAGAAAGTAAATTATATTATTTACTCTTAAATATAATTTACTCTTAAATATTCCACATATATGTTTATATACTAATAAATATTGTATTTTCGTCAGATGAATAAATATTTATTAGTAAATATTAATTAAGAACCGTTTTGAAAAATACTCACCACGGTGACTGATTTGGCATATTCAACAATCTCTCAAATCATAAATATTAAACGTTTTGACAAAAGTGTGATCTGTATGTATATTATATATCCATTTATTGGCTCTCAAAGCTTCCTTTGCTTATTTATTTATTTTAAAAAAATAATAATAAAAAGTAAGTGCATTAAATACTAACTGTAAAACCGGCTACCTTTAATAAAAATAAAAATAATAATAATAATAATAGTAATAATAATTATAGTAATAATAATAATAAGATTCTCATGATTTTGAGATTTCTGGGAATTTGAATAACACCATGTTGGGTGGTATTCAAATTACCTTAAAATGAGGAAAAGTGAATCCCATGGTAATGACTTTTCTGGAAATCTAAAAATTATAATTATTGTACTAAACATGATAATATTACAGATTCTCATTCTCATCTTTAAGATTACTGCATACCAAATGCCCCTAAGGAGTTTATAATATTTTACAACTTATAAAGAAAGTAAATTAAACTTAATTATTGGTTCATTTAGAAGAAAAGAAAAGCTAATAGACAAAATTTCAAGAGAAAGAGACAAAAGAGTTATTGCCTTGTTATTTTTGTTTAATTCATACGTCTAAAAAAATCAATTTCTATTATTTTTGTTTAATTCATGCATATTTAAAAGGAAATCAATTCTATCACTGGCAAAAAATTCATTGCGGTAAATTATTGTCTAATTCTTTTTGCGAGGATGTGAATGATCATTTTATTACGACTATAGGCTATTGTTAGAGAAAATTTGTCGTCACACCAAAAAATTGGAATGCTCTTTTTTTTATTTTTTCTGAGGTAAGAAATGGGAATCTTTTTTTTTTCGCTGCTCAAAAAAAAAAAAAAAAAAAGGAATGTTATTAGGAAAATTTGATGCTGAAAGCGTCTAATGTACTTTTTCAAAAGTTTGCCTAACTAGTACACAAAAACATCATTAGAAAATTTATTGTTATTGCTATTTTAACTCATAGTGAAAAAATTTAAAGTTTCATTAGAAAATTTATTGTTATTGCTATTTTAACTCATAGTGAAAAAATTTGAAGTCTAAACTTTATTTCAGGTAAGTCAAACTTGTAACATCCTCTGCATAGACAAGTATTAGGATAAAGAGGTAAATAACATATTTTAAGACAATTTTTAAGTGAATAACATATTTTTAAGATGATTGAAGTAAATAGCATATATAATGATAAATATTTATTCTATTTACTCTTAAATATTCCACATATATGTTTATATACTTATAAATATTGTATTTTCGTCAGATGAATAAATATTTATTAGTAAATATTATTTAAGAACCGTTTTGAAAAATACTCACCACGGTGACTGATTTTGGCATATTCAACAATCTCTCAAATCATAAATATTAAACGTTTTGACAAAAGCGTGATCTGTGTGTATATTATATATCCATTTATTGGCTCTCAAAGCTTCCTTTGCTTATTTATTTATTTTTTAAAAAATAATAATAATAAATAAGTGCATTAAATACCAACCGTAAAACCGGCTACCTTTAATAAAATAAAACAAACAACAAAAATTGTTTTCTCCTTTTCCCAACTCGACCTAACAATGTGTCAGTTTGTCTTAATTGGCTCTCAACGAACTACGCAATAATATAAAATACCATTTTCTTCCAAAAAGTCTGCCAAGCATTATCTAGTTATTTTAGCATTTTCTCCCAGAATGTGGAAGAACAAATAGTCACGCGTCTAATCCTTAGGAAGACAATTTAATGCTGATCTACTCTATCTTATTTTCCAATATATATAATGGTCATGGCTTTAAATTCTTGTAACTGAAACTTTCTTCTTCAAAGTAATCAAAATTAAAGAAATTAAAGATGTACTTTTTTTTTTTTTATCTATTAATTGGTCCATAAAGACAAGTTTAGAAGAAAATCAACAAACCCATAATCCTCATTGCGGACCTTTAGCTTAGCCCACAACGACAATCTCGCCTCAACCATCGCTCAAGCCTCCAATTCCATGAATCTTAGGCAATCCATGGACTAAAGAATATTGCATGGTCAGCAACACATGAGAATAATATTTGCAAATAGGTCCTCCAAAGATTTTTCAATGCTCTACTCATTAGTGATTCTGAATGTGACAATTCCCTAACAATAAAACAAGCCCAAATGCCCCTCGACTAAGCCATCACAATTGCCCCTTTTGGTTCCAAAAACTCGGCCTCAATTGGTCAATTATTTTTTTATTGTTTTTTATCATGTGGGTGTCACATTATATTCAAAACGAGTTACTTCTTCTATTGCTCTTTCAAGTATTAATCCAATTAGGAACTATTTCTATTCCTCTCCTATACATTGTCTGCCACATGGTTGGGTCCACGGACGTCATTTGCAACAGAGTTTTAGATACAACGACCTTCTAATTATTTTTTGAGATATCATGGGTTTTATCCAGAATAAAACCATTTCATTGGCACCAAAAATACAAAAAAGTTTTTGGCCCCAAAAAAAAAAAAAAAAAAAAAAAAAAAAAAAAAAAAAAAGCTTAAAATTTTTTTTTTTTCCATTTTGTTTGGAAAAGGATGGATCCCGCACACTACCATCTCAATTTTCTTATCAATATCAAAAGCATGCATGAAGTCAACATTTTGGCCGCCAACTAGACATCTCGTGTGCGAGTGCAAATATGTGTGTTGTTATCTTAATCGGGTTTCTATTTTGTAAGTTATTAGTGATATAATCACATGCCACGTTTGTGTGATCAATTTGTATATATATATATATACCCTTTACTCTCTATATGGGGACAGACAAGATTTATATCTACCACAAAAAGACTTTTGTTGGTCCATAATTAATAAAAGGATTTAGAATCTTCTATATATAGCTTTTCCACATATATATTAATTTAAATACCATGAACTAATTTGCTAGAAAACGTAGTTTCCAACAATAAACAAAAATAAATACGTTACCAATGAAATGTTCTTGTTTTTTGTCTAATTAACCTCAAAACCGTAGAGAAATGCAACAAATTTACCAAATTGTGGTAGCTATTTAAACAACATGCTTTTAATATGGAACATGTGGCCTTAGAGAGAAAGATAGTTTTTGCTTATACAAAAATGAAGAAGCTCGTAGTTATTAGCTCAAATCCGCAGGCTCGGCCTGCCAATTTTTGGCAAAACTAAAGGGAAAATTAAGTGCATTGGCTATGAATCTTTCCGTGTGCAAATAAGGAGGGGCCTCTATGTTATCAAATGATTATTCATTGAGAAATATTAGTATTACTTTTTTTGTCACTCTCTGAATTCAATATTTGACACGTGAACTCTATTATCTCATTTTTTGTTTAAATAATAAAATATCGTGTTAGCAAAGTCTACATATCAAACAATGAATGTAGAGAGTGACAAACAGAATGATAAAAAAAAAATAATGCCAACATTTGTGTTGTTCATTTTGGTTCCATTTGTAGTTTCCCATATGCCCTTACTAATAGTTAATATGAATGCTTTGAGCATTACTGACAAAGGAATAGACATCAAGGGCGGCTTCAGTTTGTGTGGTAGTAATACTATGTACTAAAAGAGAATGTATATTCTAAGCTTTTTGTTGGTGACTTCTAGCCTCTACATATATATATATATATATATATATATATATATATTCGCTACAACTTGGATATGTATATATCTATAAATATAACCCCATGTGGAATCTTCAGACGACAATAGTGTACTGTTACACCATGATAAGGATTATTCTTGTCTATGACATGTCATGATCATTTGGACCCATTTAATAGTCGGTTACAAACTGTGATAGATCAATGTCACGTCTGATTTGGCCAAGGGAAACTAAGGAATTATTGATGCAAAAAGTTATAAAAGTAAGAGTTGATCTCCAAATTTCTGTAGCAAAACCACACCAACGTGTTGGATAATTGTAGCTAGCTAATTCATTGAAAATTTTGACACCGCCATTAATGTATATTTCTGAATTCTGTTATAAACGCATGTGCCCTACTCATAAATCTATAAATACGTGTATATATAGTATACACATCCGGAGGCCTGAAAAAAAAAATATTATATTGTTGAAAGGGATAATATTAGATTTTCATCAGATTTTCGTTTAACTTTACACTTCATTTGATATTATACTACAATTTTGATTAATATGATAACAATTCTAAATTTTGTTATAAGCCCATGTGCCCTTCTTTATTACTCATAAATCAATCAATATATGTGTATTTAGTACAAACATCTTGAACGCATGAAAAAAAAATATATATATATATATATATTCAAACGATCATAATTAGTTTAACATCAAATTTAATTCAACATCGTATACTTTATTTAATATAATATGATTATATCTTCCCATAAAATTCTCATGTTATATTCTTTTGAACTTTGTAATGTGAAAACTTTGTCGAAAGGAAAGATGTGAAATGGAGCCAACAAAAGAAGTTGGATTTAGTGCCTGCATGTGCAGCTAAATCTATTACACTAGGAATGAAATTCAAAGGCTGTCCCTACCATTTTTTCTTTAGGGTTACAGACAGTTTCCACTATTTTTTTCTGCTGCAGTTTATTCTGTTGGTAGTTTTATCTGACTTTTTTTGGTGAAATCTTTCTAGTTCCCATATGTCTTGGTTGGAGTGCAACAAATATATACTTGACCATATATATTGGTAAAAAAATCGTAAGGTTAAAGTCGACTGTTTGTCTCATTGACTGTGCATTTATCTTGGATTCTTTTTCTTCCTTTTTAAGGTTTAAGATCACCCGATTCGAGTTTTCAATTCCAATTCGAGTTTTCAATTCCAATTTTATTACAGTTAAAAATTCTCATAAAAAGTCACATTTAATTTTTTCTGTTACAGTTAAAAACTCTCAAATAAAATCACATTTCAGCTCGAATTGAAAACTTTAATCAACGAATTAAATGAGGCATAAATGTTGCATGTTCTACTTAGCATGGGGACAATTAAGTGGGAAACAAATTAACAGTTATTACGGTGGTTGAACTTTCCAAGCTAAATCACTTTAAATTAAATTGAATTGGTTCGCTTGAATTTTTCTTTTGCTTTTTGTCCACTTTTGGGGCCCATTTTCGTTTCTTCCGATATTGATTACGCTTTAAGAGTGTGAGAGAGACAGTGAAATATGGAGAATTAAAAGTGGATTTAAATTAAAACGGATCATCATCAACATAATTTAGTATATCAACACTTCAGCACACTTGCCTTTTCTCTTAGCCCATCAAGATTCTCAACTAGAATCCCTAAATGGTTCTAAGAATACTAACGGGGTGCGAGGTTGTAATGATAATATTGATTTTTTAAACCAAAGGGTGAAAGTGGCAAAAAAAAAAAAAAAAATGAGAGGGAAGTAAAAGCCAAGAAAAGTAAACCCTAGAGATTGACCCTTCTTGAGTGCTTTTTTTTTTTTCTTTTCCTCCTCCTTTCTTCAATTTTTTTTTAAAATTTCCCTCCATCTTCTACTATTTTAAATGGTTTTTTTTTTTTTTTTCAATCTTCAATGGGGTCACAATCAGCAACGGGAGCCCTTACGGCAAGACAGTGCACCGGCATTGGTTGTTATGGTTCCCACAAGAGTAGATGGCCTAGCCCCCAAACTTGAAGCCTTGGCATAGCTTGAGGAAGCTCCGGCTCCGGAGGCGGTGAAAAACGCGCCGTTTACCATAAGGTCTCCTTCCGACCTCCAATTCCAATTTTTCCACTCGCTCTCCGGCGCATCCTCATGCTTGGTCACCTGAAATTGTTCAAAAAAAAAGAAAAACGTACATTATGAGTCACGACATGTGTACGGTTGAGATTGAATGACGAAATCGAACCTTAAAAAGAATGACGTTTTTATGATATGCTTGACATTTGGCATAGAATTAATATATATATATAGTTGAAATTGTTGGAGAATATTAAAATAAATAATGGGGGTTATGTTTTATAATAATGTGTTTTGGATTCTATTAACTGACCTCTTTGCTGAATCTCTTATCTGGGGCAAGAAATCTGTTGCCTTGGCTGTTGATGGTTGGGTTTGCGCTTCCCCCAATGGCGTACATCTCCCAATGGGTGTAGTCATTGTTGACCACATGGAAGTAGCCATGCCTACATCTGCAAACGTGAAAAGCCACCCAAAAATTAAAATCACAAAAAATTCAAACCACAAATAATATGGGCCCACCCTCCCTAATTAGTAATTACCCATAAAAAAAAAATCTCCCACCTAATATCTCTATGCCAAAGGCAAAAAGCACTTTTGGCACCTAATTACGTGTCAAGTGATTGTAACCCTAATTAAATTTAATTAAATTATAATTAAGTTAAATTCGAATTTTTATCTCGGGTAGTGTTCAAAAAGTGCTCAGTAGTACAGCTCTATATATACATAACAGGTGTCAGCCTATGTTTGGTTACACATCTATGATTTAGACCAATATACCACACCACATGCTAAGTGAGAAAATTCAACCAATAACACTAGTCAAAAAAAGCATTTCCCTGTTCCTATATGTCTTTTTTCAACCTCTCTTTCTTGGAAAAATACACAAATATTCAACTTTAATTTGTTATCTTTTCTTTTTAAAGAAAAGTAAAGTTTTTTTATTTTTTTATTTTTTTTTTACCTTGGCATTCTTTGAACGAGACCTTCACCAAAGTGGTTAAAAGCAATGGTGACCTGCATGTTCTTGTCCTGAGTATAGGAGTCGCTGTGGCCCAACAACATGACCTTATCATGGTGCGTCATGTAGTTGTTCGACAGTGTGATGGCTGTGGACCCATGAATGGCATCGATCAGACCGTCCTGGCAGTTCGACAGCGAGCAGTGGTCCACCCAAACGTGGCTCCCACCGAAGATCGACACGCCATCGCCGTCCGATATCGTCCTCCACCCGTAGTGCCGTGGGGAGTCCCGCACCATAGCGTTCCCCCCGGGCTTGCAGTCGTGAATGTTAAGCCCGTGGATGATTATGTTGGTAACGAACTGAATGGTAATGCAGGGCCCACCGGCAATGTGGACGCTGGCCCCACGCCCGTCGATTGTCTTGAACGAGTTCATGATCAGCTCCTCCTTGAGCTTGATCACCATGTCCCGGGCGAAGATGATCCACAGCGGCTCGTCCTGGATGACCGCGTACCGGAGAGTCCCCGGCTTCGGGTTCACCACGTCGTTGTCGCTCGAGTCGGTGACGACGTAGATTTTCCCGTCCCTTCCTCCTACGGCATTCTTCCCGAACCCAATCGCGCAATCCGCCAGCCTCTGGCGGTTCTTCTCCCAGTTCGGGTCACACCGCCAGCAGTCATCGATCGGGTTACCCGTTCCGCATGAGAGATAACCTAAATTCCTCCGAGACACCGAGGCATTGATGCTCCTGTAAATAAATAAAAAAAATTTAAACATTACCCACATTAGTATCACAACATATTATTATTATTATACAAAACTGTCATATCACAATGTGTGATTTTTTTTTTATATTTTTTACCGGTGAACTTCCCCCACGACTCGTTCAGGGTCTGGAGTGGGCGAGGAGTGGAGAGTCGGGATTTGGAAGGAGAAGAGGAAGACAATGAGAGTGAGCAGTGAAGGAATTAGGGATGTTGAAGCCATTTTTTTTTTCTTTTTTTTTCTTGTTTGCTCTGCTTCTTTTCTCCGCTAATGTGAAAGAAAGAAGAGAAAAAAAAGGAGAGAATGGGAGTGGGAAAAGATGAATGGAGGGAGGTGGGTATATAAAGAGATTAAAGCCGGGTTAATTGGCGTGATTAAACTACACAAGTGGGTCCCAGGTGTGCTTCGTGATTTCTGGTTTTACGGGATTCCATTTCGGTAGTTTTGGCCGTTAAGCAAGCCTTGAATAAAGGTATTACATATGTCATATATATGCACCATATACATATATATATATATATATATATATATACAAACATATATATGAAAGAAAGAAGAGAAAAAAAAGGAGAGAATGGGAGTGGGAAAAGATGAATGGAGGGAGGTGGGTATATAAAGAGATTAAAGCCGGGTTAATTGGCGTGATTAAACTACACAAGTGGGTCCCAGGTGTGCTTCGTGATTTCTGGTTTTACGGGATTCCATTTCGGTAGTTTTGGCCGTTAAGCAAGCCTTGAATAAAGGTATTACATATGTCATATATATGCACCATATACATATATATATATATATATACAAACATATATATTATATTTTCTTTTAAATGGAAAACGAAACTCACTACTGAGTTTACGGGACTTAACTATTCATTGGAAAGGACGTCCAGGGGTATATTGGTTCTTTCCCTTTTTAATTTCTCTACGATAACAATAGTAGTATTAATTATTAATGTTTGTTATTTTCATTTCTGAGAAGGACAGAATTGGTAAGAAAATTAAAAAGCTTGAAAGTTGGACACCAAAAGAGAGAGTATTTAACTACCGTTACATCATTATTTATGCCGTTGTTTTTTGGGTGTATTATTTTCTTAACTAGGTTATGAATTATGTGGCCATTTGCATGGAAATTGTGACAATATAAGATATATAACTTATACGTTATAACAGAACAATTGGTAGAACATTTAATTTGATTATAATTAAAGTGAAGATAAGAGACAATCATACAAAATCTCCGATTTTGGAGGATAATTGTGATTCGCACATGCCAAAGTCGCTCTCAGTCTAATTTAATATTAAATATTCCAATACTCTCCTTTGTTTAAGTTAATTATGTTTGTCTTAGGGAAAAAAAGAAAAAAAAAAAAAGAAAAGTAGATTATATTTTTCTAATCACTTTCACAAATGCTAATACGGTAATATGCCAAGTCGTTAATGGAATCTAACGGAAAGATTTGTATTTTATACGGACCTTTTTATTAACATTATATATAAACTTTACAGATTATGATCTCAAATTCGTATACGCGTAGTATATATGAGGCCCAAAGGAATATTATTTATATATAATAATTCATGTAATAATGTATTAGCATATAAACTACCATTATTATGCAAATATTAAAAAATTCAAGCTCTCAAGCCTAATAAATGGAACACCAACACAAGTCGTTGGTTTCAAACATTTAGGGGACGTTTGTTTTCTGTATTCGTCTATAATTCTGAATCATGATTTATGATTTTCTACTGTGTTTTTCTCTAAAAAAAAAACACACGTAAAACAAAAATGATTATAAATCATGATTCTAAATCTATGAACCAAATGTCCTCTTAAGTGCCGAAAACACCTGCTTTTTTTTCTGTTTCTGTTTTTCTTGTTGATGTTTGTTACACAAAAATATACACACACAGATATACAAATATATATATATATCGTTATATATATATATGTGTGTGTGTGTGTGTGTGTATGATATATGGTATTAAATTCTCCACCACATGCATGGCGTACTTTAATTTATACAAGTACGTACACGAAAAAATGGAGTTTGTAACTAGAAGTAGGGCTGCTTTTAAAGATGATGCGATTTCAGGTAACGTTCTGTGCACTTCTCTAAATGCTTTGTCGCGCTCCAAGCTGCCAAAGACAGAGACACTAAACTTTGTTGAACAAGCAAAACATAAGCATATATTGGTCACTGTTCCCTCTCTTGCTCTATATCTTTTATTATAATTTGTTTCTCTCTTTTTTTTTTTTTTTTGAAAAAAAAATTATTTCCCATCTTTGGATTTAATGGGGCCCCAATAGTTTTCTCCATTTTTTTTTTCTCATTCACTATAATGCATTTAAAAGTATTTACTTTTTTTTTTATTAAATTCAATAAAATAAGACGTGGGTTTCAACTTTCATGCACTAATGATGAACATTATTAAGAAGACAGCATGCTCAAGAAGTCATTGTAAACACCAAGGTGACTTAAAATTAAACAGCGTAGTTGTTCAAAATGGGTATGATTTTATTGCACTTCATAACAAGTATTATTTTCTTTTCTTTTTTTTTTTCCAGTTAGAGATAATGTTCTTAAGATATGCCAATATTATCACGGCAACATTGGTTTGCTCTGTTTAAGAGCAAGCATATTGGACCAATTTTTTCAGAACCACAAAACTTTGGCATGTAATTTCCCCAATTAATTGAAACATTAAATTCGAACCAATATTGTCCGTGACAAGAGCACATGCATTTGCCTGAAAAATCAAACCTCCAAGAAAAGCTTGTAGGCCCAACAATTCTCTCCAATTTTCCCTTTATATTATTTTTCAAATTTCTATTTTCCACACATTTTAACATTATTAAATTTCTCTCTGGCCGCAAACTCCGGCGAAATTTCACAAAACAAAACAGAAAATAAATAAATAAATAAATAAATAAGGACTCTGAGCTTTATGCTGACATGGCAAAATGGAGACCTCTCAAGCCGCCACTTGTCAACGACAGATCCCAGACACATGGGCCGTGAGATGGGCCGTGGTATCCGTCAATTTGGCTGACTAGGGCTCACCTCACTCTAGTGAAAGCAACGTCCACGCAGATTTTATTCCTCGCCTATCCTCTGCTAAGATCCCATCCCTCCAATATGGATTTGACATTAATCAGAGCCGTTTATCACATGAGTGGGGAATTTAGATTTGATGCTTTATATAAAGGGGAAAAAGGTTTGTAGGACAATATCAACGTGAAGGTCTTTGTTAATCGGTTAGGGTAGGGCTAAAATAAAAAGGCATTTCCATGTTAGTTGGTCTTATTTTTTTAAGAGAGAACCCTTTTTTTTTTTTTTTTTTTTTTTTGATTTTGGGTTTATGCATATTAGCTGGCGAATGAAAACAACGGGACAACCTCTTTCATCCACTAAACACGTGGCAGCCAAGTAATTCGACCACTTGGCAGCTTCTCGTAGCCAATGGTTTTTCTTAGAAGCACATGGGAGGAGATCCTGTTGAGCAAGCAATTTCACATCAAATCAAAGATTTTATTAATCGTTTCGATGGATTTTTGGGTCGTAATTTTCCAAGTTTAGCTGCATATTTTATGGGATTAGTTTGTTTTTTTCTTTTTAAAAAAAGTCAAATTGTGTGTACATTATGTACAATAATTCTTCATGGTAAATTGGTAGCTGAAAATTTTACATCTGACCTTTTGGACTATTAGGGTCAATTTTTCTTTATTAATGACAATTAGTGTATCGGATGTTGGTATTAGACAATTTTGTTTTTGGGGTAAGAAAATGCTACCGACAGTTTTATTTTTGCAATTTTTGCACGAATAATTGGCTTATATTGTGCATAATAAAATGGTCACGATCAATCATCAATGTGTCTCGTTCACTTCGCTGATTCAAGTTTAGAATTCGAGTTGAGATGTGATTTTATGTGAGAGCTTTTTACTGTAGCAAAAAAGTTAGATGTGATTGTTTGTGAGAGCTTTTTACTGTAAAAAAACTTGAATTCTAAACTCGAATCAGCGAAGTGAACAAGGCCTAGATTAGAGAAAGTTACACTTATTGGCTGCAGATTCGATTGTGGGACTATTGTGAACAACGGGTGGACACAGGAGCTACAGTACCACACACCACTAATTACAGCCACATGATTAAGTGGGGGCTATATATACACACATACATATATATATATAGATAGATATATAGATATAAGTTAATTTCCTTTTATTGTACCTTCCATGTACTTTTTCAAAGAGAAGCTTCTCACTCTCCGGCATTTATAATGGTACCGGCTGATGAAGATGATTACATTTTTTTTTTTTTTTTTTTGAGAGAGAAGATGATTACATTTTTGCACCTAACAATTTGGGTTTTGGCTGGTTTTTCATAAAACCAAGTTTTGACAAAAACAATGCTTATAAAGGACTACATATATTGTTTTAGCCAGTTCTAAAGTTGCTCTGTAGCTTCCATCTCTGAATTAATGATTTATGATATAGAAGTTAATTTGGGACATGGTTGACCACTTGGCAGTAATAAAGCTCATAATTAAGAAAGAGCCAATAAGACAAAGTTAGGTTCATATAATTGTATATGGTTAACGGGTCAATCAAACTAATGTCTTCAACTAAATGTGGTTAACTCAATTATGAATCTGTTGTGTGTCTGTGTGTCTACTTACATTTATGTGCATATATGTATTTAGAATTAGAGAATCCAATTTATTATTATTGAGAATAATTAAGGAAATTTCTCGTTGAGTTAGGACATACTTAAAAACGAATAAACCTCAGTTCTAAGAAATCATATCTTTTACCAAGACATTTACTAAGAAAGCAAAAGCTCTTTTGAAAGATGTTATTCAGGAACAGATTGAGTATTTTCTCCTTCAAGAACAAGTATAAATTGATAACTTTAAATCTATATATTATTTATTAAGTAATAAGTGTATTTAAAAAAAATGAAGAAAAGCAAACGAGGTAAGTACACACAAAATGTATAGTGTTTTATCATTAGAGGGTTTACGTTCACTCTCAACAATTGTAGAATTTTAGTATGATTTTACGCCTCTCAAACTCTTCAGGTGCGTTTGAAACTCGTTTCAAAATGATTTAAACGTTTTTAATCTCAAACAGAAATCATTTTTGAAAATATGTTTGGTAGTTTTTTCAAGAGATTGTTTTCAGTATACAAATTTCAATTAATGTTTCTCTCTCTCTACCCGAGAGAGGAGAAAACGGAAACAAAAAATGAAAAACGACTAAAAGTCATTTTTCATTTCTCTCTCATTTTACACTAAACCAAAAAAAAATATTTTTATTTCTATTTTTTATTTTTAATTGTGTCAAATGCCGTTTCTCTCATATTTTTATTTTTTCTTTTTCAAAAAACGTGAAAAATAAAAATAAAAACAACTCCAAACACAGCCTTCGTGTTTATCTTTGTAATCCTAAACCGAAAATGTGCATCCTCAGTGTAAGTAAAATTAGGACAATAATAAATGCACAAAGAAAAATTAAGTCAATTAATCTGCATACTAATTCTATATTAGCGCAATAATTAGACTCCATACAATCAATAAATATAGGTACATATGTACATACGTATGTCCATATAATTTATTTATTAATTTTATTCAAAATATCTGTGTATCATTTTAAAGGATTGTGCTTAGTTAGCATCTGCAGCACATACTTGGTACATTTAAACAATCCATCTCTTGGGACGAGCTCTTTGCAGCCACATTTAAAATAAACGCATAATCTCGTACCTAATCACATCCCATGTAAGATTAAGATTCGGGCCTTGTTATTTATCTAGCAAATTATCTGGTTTGGCAGACACAATCCTTTCTCTGACATTGATCAGTTGCCCATAATGCAAGATAATGGTGACTTTATAAGCATGCTGCATGCACAATCTGTAAAATTTATATATACATATACATATACACATATACACACACACACATATATATATATATATCTTGTATAACATGGATAAAATATTCTGATGTGGGTTGCATGTGGAGGATTTTGTAATTTTTTTTTTTTTTTTTTTTTTTGTTAGTGATATAGATAGCACAATTAGTCTCTGTACGAATAACCCTAGTTAGGGGTCAAACGCTACTTCTTTTTAAGACTTGCATGGTTCAACCCATGTGTTTTCTTGTCATGTAAAAAGTGACAGAATCATATAAGATCACCAGGTGGGAATGGCAATAATAATATCATGTGTTGTTGTAACACTTTATGTTACTTAGAGGAGAGGACTAGTTTATAAGCTAGATAGAGACCAAAATCATTTCAAGACTTTGACTTATTGCTTACGTATCTGCAGGGATGATTTTATCTAATTAACTTTACCCTCTTACCAATCATGGTGCTGAGCGCGACTTATTATAAGTGTGAAAAATGTCATGATTACATGTCATGGTAATGAAAAACTAGAACCTAAACCAAATTTAAAGAAATGTTAGCGTTAATTTTTCTATCACTTTTTACATTTATTACTTGACACGTAATTCTACTAGAGTTTACGTATTAAAAATGAATGCAAAAAGTGACGCTAGCATTTTTATCAAATCCGAATCCACATTTTTTTTTTTTTTTTT
>NW_010363630.1:71404-74001 GCF_000414095.1 Morus notabilis | reverse complement strand
ACAAACTCAAAAAGATTCTTATCTCAAACCATAACTCAAATGTACACAACCAAACACAAACTCAAGTTACAAGTTCAACTCAAGTTATAACTCAAATTCAACTCAATAATTATACTCAAGTTAAACTCCAAAAGAACAAGCCCTAAAAGATTTGTATTATTTTTGAATTAGAATGTTGAAACCTTTAGTTGATGTGTTTTTTTAATACTAATTTAACACAATCATCATCAAAATAGAGTATATTACAACAACTTTACAAATTGATGGGGTAATTTTCTAAAATTAAAAATTTAGAGGGTAATTTGTTAAACCATGACAAGTTAGAGGGTAAATGTTCTAAAAGCTCTTTTATTTTTTAATTTGAAAACAGTCATGGGTGAGGTTTTTTTTTTCTTCTAAAGTCATAGATTTGTTATATTTATTTATGTTTGTATTTCTACACTTGAAGAGGTAAATGCCATACAAGTTCACCTTCATGTTAAACTATATTTTCATGATAATTGTATTGAACATTTATTGTTAATCATACTCAACAGTTTAAGATGAAATAATAGATAAGGTGAAAAAAAAAAAGCATTGCTAACAGGAAAAAATGGTCCAAGCTGCACTACTTAATAAGAAAACTATTATACAGTACATACCTTTTGTTATTAAATATTTCAAAATGACATTTACAATTTGCGTTTGTTTGGAATTCTATACGTTCAATAATTTATTTATGCAAATATTGTTTCAAGTGTGTGAATCGTTAACTCAAATGGAAATTTTTTGTCAGAGAGAACACGGTAACAAAACTGCTTAAACTATGAAACAAACATCCCAATGGTAATCAAAGATATTAACAATCTCTTAACATAACAATGATATGTGAAAATTTATAAGAATCCATTAATTTACCCTTATACCTGTTTAGTTCGTTGATTCGAGTTTTTAATTAGAGTTTAGTGTAACTTTATGTGAGAGTTTTTCACTGTAGTAAAAAAGTTAAATCTGATTATTTTTAAAAACTTTTTACTGTAATAAAACTCAAATTCTAAACTTAAATCGGTGAAATAAACGGGACTAAATATATACACACATACACACGTATGACTTTTTGTATGGGCCAGACTGATAGATACAACTCATTTTGAACGCATTCACTTTGCTGATTCGAGTTTGTAATTTAAGTTGATTTGTGATTTTGTGTGAGAGCTTTTTACTATAGCAAAAAAATTAGATGTGACTGTTTTTGAGAGCTTTTTACTGTAACAAAACTCAAATTTTAAACTCAAATTAGCGAAATAAACGGAGCCACAAGAAATATGACAATTTAAATTCAGATTTCACAGCAGGGATTATATTGTATCAATGAAACTGGCAGTGCTTTTGTGTTGACAAACTGAGTTGAGGCCCGAGGCGAATTTATAGTGTATGAATAGTGTACAGATTGACAAGCCTTGTACGACGGGCGATTCAGAAATCAGAAAATGTGTGAAGTTATGAACGCTGGTAGACAGGTCTGTTGGCTCTGTGCCATTCATTGCAGTGTTTAGAAACAGTGAAAAATTATAAAAATGGCATTGGCGAGTGCCATTGGAAAAAGGTCGTGAAATTGCCACTTTAATGACGACGTTTCGTTTTGGATAGTTGACCAACACCCTTTTAATTAAATCGCCCGTCGACCAAGGTCCATTTCCTTTTGTTTGTCGGGAAAAAGATCAGGAAAGTAAACATAACACTACGTAACATGTTTAAAGTGGATCTGCAATTTAACAGATTTAGATGAATTTTTTTCCTCACTTAAGGGGACAAATAAACGCTTAGTAACAAGAGTAATCCAAATTGTACCACATGGCACGACATGATTATTATTATTATTTTTTTATTCAGTTATTTGGTTTATGGTATAATTAGTACTTAACAGAATGGCGTTGTTTGGTTTGCGCATTGCATTTTTTTCAATATTGTGATTTTTGAAATATAATATTTTCCGTGATTTTAAATATGTTACTATTCATTTTTATCTGATATCTTATATATAAAGTTATGACGTTTTTAATAATAAAAAAATATAATTAATCAAGATGATTTTAATGAAACTTAAGTACAATGAATTGGGCTTGTTCGTTTATATTTTTTGAGTTAAGGTGACTTGAGTTCTGATCTTGATTTGAGTTTAGGTGTATTTGAGTATAATTTGAGTTTAGGTGTATTTGAGTATGATTTGAGTTGAGACTCTAATTTGAGTTTGTGTTTAGATGTGCACATGAGTTATGATTTGAATTGAAAATCTATTTGAGTTTTGTGTTGGAGTATGTCAAAACTTGAATTTGTATTTGGATTGTATTTTAATAAAAACTCAATGGTGATGAAAAATTTTAATAGAGTATATGAGTGAGGTTTTATTCGTCTCTTCGTTGTGAACACATAGAAAAAAAAATCATCTCAATCGGAATTAAAACGAAAAAGTTATGGCGTTTTTAAGAATAAAAAAAATATTTTGTTCATTAACTTGAGTTTGAGTTTAGAAACTTGAGTTGAAGGGGGAACCAAGAACTCAGATTTTAGCCCTAAATTTAAATTCAAACTCAAATTTTACAAAAAAAAAAAAAAAA
>NW_010363630.1:62287-69811 GCF_000414095.1 Morus notabilis | reverse complement strand
ATTAATATATGCATAAAAATAATGAATAAACTACTTTGTTAAATAAATAATAAATATTTTATTACATTTCATACTTTTAAGACACCATTATTTATAAGTTTAAATTCATAATTTTAATTCTACTGTAATATTTTTTCTCTTATAAAAATTTAAATTTTAAAAATTATAATCAAAATCGCTAATTTAATCCTGAATTTGAATCTATATACCAAAGTGCCCTTAATTGCGACAATAAAAATGTAAGGTGATCTAGCGTTTAGCATTGTACACTGTACAGTGCTAGCTACAAAGGTAAAGGTCGTCTACGCAAAAAAAATCTCTCTGTAAAAGTGACGTCTCAGTACTCAGTTTTTTTACATCTTATCTCTATCTGTCCGATTCAGTTATTACAGCGGAGCGGCGCCGCTCAGTAGCCCCTACAACGCATTTTTCAGTTTTTTAAAAAAGCCAAGCATCTTCTCGTGAAGGCGTTTTACCAGGCTTTTCAAATGGGTGAAACGGTCATTTCACATTTATGTCGCAACCTGATTTTGTCGTCCAGTTAAACCCCCAAACAGTCTTCGAAAAGCCTTCCACTTTTTCTGAACAGCTGTTTGTGCTCCACACGACAGGTTCTCTTCGAAACACAGCCAATTCCCAGTCGCGTGCTTTACACGCTCTTTTAGCAAGGGTGGGAGTACACGACAAAAAGGAAAATAGATAAGGATTTTTTATTGTTTGATTCCTCAACCAACCGAACTAACTGAAACCGCCGACGACGAAATACCGAAAGTGCCCCTCGTGGCTCTCTGGCCGAGAAAACCAAAAAAACTCTGCTCTCTGGCAGAGAAAAAAAACTGGGAATTTCTGACCAAAGTTCTCTCTTTCTTTCTCTCTGTCTCTCTCTTGTTTCTCTCTCTAACATTCTGTGGACAGACAATGGCGTGTGACAGTACCCTTCGCATTTATGACATTTACTACTTTGCCACTTGCCCCTTCCCCCACCGTTCATCCCTCGTCATCTCCTCATCTCTCTCTCTCTTTCTCTCTGATTCTGAGCTCAACCACCAAGGACACTGCTCTAGGGTTAGGGTTTTCTTCTCCGCTTTCTGCGCTGCCCAGTTTGAAAAAAGAAAAATTAAAAAAACTTCGTCAATTTCGAAGCTGTATTTAATTTTTATGGATTGTTCCTATTCCTGCTCTGAAGGTAATGGGAATTTGTTGGTATTTCCGAGTTTGTCCGTTCCTGAATTGTTTTTTTGCGTGATTTTATCCCACATTTTGAAATTCTAGATTCCTTCTTTGACTTTCTCTTTCTTTGGACCTCTCTCTCTCACTCGCTCTCTCTCTAGAATTCTGTCCAGTGGTGCTTGAGCTGTTAAAGGAAGGTTTTTGGTCGGTTTTTAAGTTTGAGAGTTTGTGATTCTTTCTGGGTAATGGGGTTTTTTCTGGGTTTTTATGTAATCCAATGGTGATCAAAAAGAACAAAAAGGGAGTTTGTTGTGTCACTGAATTCTATGGTGTGCTACATTGTGTTTTTTCCTTTTTGTTTCTGAAAATTTGATGCCCATTTCAGTAAGTAATACAATGTAGCTGTTTTTTTTTGTTTTTTGAATTTCTGATCATTCCTTTTTAGTGAAGAACTTTGTTTGTGTTGGGAATTTTAAGCCAAAATGTTTAGAATTAGGTGTTATTATTATTTTTTAAGCGATTGATGATGATGAATTTGACGATGGTGTTGTTATTATTGCTTTGTCCAGGTGCATATCTTTGTGGGCCCTGAAAACTTGAGTTTGTGAGTCGTACATTTTTTTTTTGTGTGATTGTTGTACTTTTTTGAAATGATGATGGATGGCCGGAGGCACTCGGTTGATATTCCGATCTCAAAGACTCTTGTGGCATTGAGGAGAGTGAGGTCTCTGAGAGACCCTTCAACTCTTTCCATGAGCAAATTCTCTGCTTTGGTTGACAATGTGAATTGGGAGACCAATTCCAGTAATGGGATTTCTCTGCAATTCTTGGATTCTTGCCAAGAAGGAGGTTCGGGGAAAAATCGTGGTTCGAGACTGAAGAATGTGGGGCTATATGGTGGAAGAGAGAACCACTTTGATGATTTCGAATTGAATTGCGATTTTGGGAAACCTAAATTGAAATTCTATGAGAATTCAGGGAGAGTTGGAAACAAGAAAGATCATTTGTATGAGGAGGAGATTCCTCGAAACAAATCGTTGAGTGAAAGATATTGCGGCAATCAAATTGATAAGACTTGCATTATACCTTCCATTAATCCTTTGGAGGATGTGGATTCGTGTAATGAGGCGAGCTTAGGATCGTTTCGAGGAGAGAGAACGGATCGCATAGCATTGAAAAAAAAATTTCAAAGGAAAAGGAGAGTGAAATCTTCTGTGGCGGTTGGTGATGGCACAAGTTGTGTTGGAAGTCCATGTCCCTCGCCTAGAGATGCTCTTTCGAGCAGGAGCATGTCGTTTTTTGCAAATGATGAGGTTGGTGTTGTTGACAATGACGATGGTGGATGCGGGATAAGCTGCTGCTGGTCGGGAACACCAAGATTCAGAGAAGCAAACCAATCTTCTGACGAGGAAAACAATCCGTTGTTATGCAGGAATGAAGATGAGAATGCTATGTACCAAAACCGATGCTTGAAGTACTATTGCAATGAAATTACTCAAGTATCCGAAACCCCTAGGAGTTTGAGTCAAAAATTCAGGCCAAGATCTTTTAGTGAATTGGTGGGACAAAATGTGGTAGCAAGGTCTCTTTTGGGTGCTATCTGTAAAGGAAGAGTAACTTCGTTGTATCTTTTTCATGGCCCTCGTGGTACCGGCAAGACCTCTGCATCAAGGATTTTTTCCGCGGCGTTGAATTGCCTCTCACTGCAGGATGACAGGCCGTGCGGTCTTTGTGCTGAATGTGTCATGTTCTTTTCCGGAAGGAACATAGATGTGAAAGAAGTGGATTCTGTGAGAATCAATAGGCGTGATAGAGTTAGATCCTTAATTAAGAAGGCAATGACTCCTCCGGTTTCGTCGCAGTTTAAGGTTTTCATTGTTGATGAGTGCCACTTGCTCCATGGGGAAACATGGGCCACCATTTTGCACAGCCTGGATAGCCTTCCTCAACACGTTATCTTCGTGATGATCACTCCTGATCTCGATAAGCTGCCAAGAAGCGCTGTATCACGGTCCCAGAGGTACCATTTTCCGAAGATAAAGGACGCCGATATTGCAAGCAGATTGGCAAAAATCTGTCTTGAAGAGCGACTTGATTTCGATCAAGGTGCCTTAGACTTCATTGCTGCAAAATCTAACGGTTCAATGAGGGATGCCGAGATGATGCTCGATCAGCTGAGTCTGCTCGCTAAAAAGATCACAATGTCCCTGGCATATGAACTTGTAAGTGGGTGGTATTTTTTTGTTTGCTTCAGTTTCAAGTGACGCACATCTAATTTAAATGTCTGCCTTTTTATTTTCTTCCGCAGATTGGTATTGTTTCTGATGATGAATTGCTTGATTTGCTGGATTTGGCAATGTCATCAGACACTTCGAAAACCGTAATAAGGGCAAGGGAGCTGATGAGATCAAGGATTGATCCTATGCAACTCACGTCACAGCTCGCAAATCTCATTATGGACATTCTTGCGGGATGTCAGGAAGGTTGCTCGGAAGTCAGAAGAAGGTTTTCAAGCAGGCATACGTGTAAGTACAATAAGATTTCAAAAGGCCGTAGAAAATAGATAGTGAAAAGAAAGTAGAGTTCTTTTGTCATCGTCAGTGACCTTGCTCTTTCTTTAACTAGTTGTATGTTTAAGCTGTTATTGTGATATGCTTATTGCTTATTGATGTATGATTGTATGTTTTACGAGGCTATTCTTACTGTCCATATTATGCTTAGCATGTTTATTTCTCTGTTTCATCCTACTATTTTCTTTTTCTCAGCTGAAATGGACTTGCAGAAACTGAGTCATGCACTAAAAATACTGTCCGAAACCGAAAAGCAATTGAGGATGTCAAAAAACCAAACAACATGGCTTACTGTAGCTCTTCTACAGCTTAGCTCTATGGAATGTTCTTCTGCAGAAGCGAATGAGTCGAATTTGTGGCTTGATAATGCTCACGACAGAGGTGAGAATTGTTCGATAAAGATTTATTGATTGATAGGTTTCTACGAAATTATTTCAAAAAGGGGGTAAAAATAAAACTAAGTGGCATTCTAATCGTAAACTTTGATTCCAATACTTACTCTTTGCAGGGGAGGACTTGAAGCATCTTGTCAATTACTCATGTGAGGACAAAAAGTCACACAAATTGCCAGAAGATTGTAGAAGAACCTTGGAATCCATATGGAAGAGGGCCACAGAATTATGCCAATCGAATTCACTGAAGAGTTTTCTTATGGAACAAGGGAAACTATCTTCTCTAACTGTCAGCCAAGGTACATCTAACTAGTAATTCTCTCATCTCTCTTTTAGTTACTAGCATTGAATTTGCCTTTGACAAATAAATGACATGCTAAACCTTTCTTTTCTGGGACATGACTGACAATGAATGTTTTCTTTTGCTTGTTTCAAAAGAAAATGTATATACAAGATTTGATCACTACCTCATGCAGTCTTGCTGAAAAGATGTTATGGTGTTACAATCAACTATGTATGGGGCTTGGTCTATTTTTTTGTAAGATAATTTTTATACTTAAAAATAGTAACGATGAGATTTCAGGTGTAGCGGTAGCTGAATTGGAGTTCTGCCACCCTGATTGTGTATCGAAGGCGGAGAAGTCGCAGAAACTGATTACCAACTTGCTTCAGTCTGTTTTAAGTTGTAATGTAGAGGTCAGGATCAACCTTGTATCTTGTGGTTCTAATTCAAGGTATGCCAAAGTGAAGAAGGCATCTTTCAGGTTATTCGGTTGTTCCCGCAGAACTCACAAGTCACAATCGTCTACTAATCGTGAAACTGATTCAGACTATTCTGATTACACTTCCGAACGGCCTATGATAACTGACAGATCTGTTAGACCTTTCCCCCATGATTGTGGAAGTTTGCAAATGCCTAATAGCTTTTGTGACAAATTGGATGTAGTAAAGCCCTTGGGAAATGTTGACGAAAATGTAGTATGCGCAAGGACAGCCGCGGCACACTTATCATTTGAAGATAATACACCAACATCTGTGTTAGTATCTGCTTTTTCAAACGAACAAGGAGGCAGCAATGGCGGCCAGATTTTATCTTTTCAGGAGCCGAAGAATCAACCGAACTGCTTTTCAAGAACTTTTAGATTTTGTAAGAAGTCACGTTCACTGGATGCCTCTCAGATTGCTTGTTGTGCTGAATCCCAGCTAGACAATAATCTTGCACTGTCTATAACGAGGAGGGCATCTTTCGGAACGGGTGTAACTACCATCAATTCAAATGCTTTTTATAACAGTTCTAGCAACTACACTAACAGCTCTGGAGATGAGAATGGGTGAGCAATTTCACTATCTCCTTTTACTTTGTCATTGTCCTTCATGTCTTGAAAGTCATATGCACTGGGATAATCTGTAAACATATTCAAATTTCAATTTTTGGACTATCAGTTGGTACAAAACATTATTAATTTTTTAGTTGATATGTTCGACTTTTTAGAACGCGATAAACACCTGAATGTATTTTCTAAGAAACTCTCTGTTCACTTTACCGATTTGAGTTTAAAATTTGAGTTTTGCTACAGTAAAAAATTCTCAGAAACAGTCGCATCTAATTTTTTTGCTATAGTAAAAAGTTCTCACATAAAATCACATCTCAACTCAAATTACAAATTTGAATTAACGAAGTGAACGGACAACGTGCTAAGGGTATTAGTGCTTCAAATAAAGATGGCTGGACTTGGCGTGGCTTTATGTTTAACTCATCCATCAAAGACTAAAAACTAAGTCATGTTTCTTCTCTAAGCAACTATTAAGTTGCTACACTGAACTCTGTATGTGATCCTCGAAGATAGGAAATATGCATTACACTGAGATTCTGTCTCTTATTGCAGATTGAGGGAGAGCTCAGAAGCTCTTTGTTGGGCAAACCCGAAACTACGCCTAAAAAAGGTAACTGTGCCAATATGTATAGAATTTCTTGCAACTTTTCTAAACCAAGTTGGATGATAAATTTAAAAAATGTGAAAAAGAAAGAACTTAAATAGAAATAGGCTACAATAATTCCTGAAGGCTTGTATAATAAAGATACTTTCATTCTCATTTCAAATAGTGAAGCAAAGGTCTTTCTATCACAAAGTTAACATCTATTTAAGGTCATAAAAATGTCATATGCTTCTTGTGAGTCAACATGTCAAAGTTTAATATTTTACGTCTGAATCCGACTTGAATGTTGTTAATTGCTGCAGGCTTGGCGATCGAGGCATCAGCGAGAAAACTCGCACTTGGTTGGGTGGGTGCTGCCTTGCGCCTCTGCCAAGTAAAATGGGGTTCTCATTTTCTAATGTTAACGGAATTGAAGCTTTATAGAATAGAAATTCCCTTTTACATGCAAGTATATATTTCAAGGACATGAGAGAATCAATAACTGGACGTTTAGTTCATAGATTCAGAATCATGATTCAGAATCATTCTCGGTTTATGTGTATTTTTTATGAGAGAAAATACTATAACAAGCCGCGAATCATGACACAAATTTTTGCTCTAAATGCACTTAATATTTTAATTTTCAACTAGCTCACTGAAACAAGCGAGGTTGTCCTATTGGCTATATTTTGTAAAGGATTCTTTTAAAAGCAACATATATCAGGAACAAGCTTCTAAAATGTCTTTTCAGGAAATGTGAAGAGTTCATTATCAAATTGTGCTTATCAAATACCAGTTTTCTTTTGTTTGTATTCTACCATTGGAAGGGAACAAAAAATGTTCAAACTAATTGTGTAAGAGCATCTCCAAGGGAGTTCTTTAAATTTAATTAAATTTTTGGTCATCAATTTTTTGAAGAGCTACTCTAATCATACTCACTATTTTAGTTAAATATATATCATTTTAATATTTATTAAATTTAAAATATAAATAACTTTATTGAGTTTATAAAAAAATCTTTACATTTATTATGATTAGAAGAATAAAATAATATAAAAAATGAAATAACTAGTTTTTTCATGCTAGTTATATTTAGTTAATGTGAAAGATATTCTTTAAAATAATTAACCATTTAATTAATGGTTGGAGTGAAAAAAAATTAAAAAAATTAAAAAATTAATTATTTTAATTAAAAATATGAAATGACTAATATGATTATAGTTACTTAAATAGTCTATTTAGAGTTTCAATATCCTAAATAATAGCGAATACAAATTAGAGCTTCAATATCCTGAATAATAGCGAATACAAATTGGATTCCATTTCACAGTAAGTGTTACAGCTTCCCATAGTAAGCCAATAATCATTTGTTGTTTTATTTTTCCCATAGTAAGCAATAATCTTTAAATGCAAATATTTTCAAACATAATCCATTAGATTGAAGATGTACTCTTTTTTTTTTTCATTTTTTTAAA
>NW_010363630.1:60431-61181 GCF_000414095.1 Morus notabilis | reverse complement strand
GTCGTGTTAGGATCGGCCAAGTTAATGCTCGTGCCCTCCACCACTCAACCAAATCAAACACCTCACTACTGTCTACAACTAAGCCCTCACTCAGGTACGCCATTAACTCGTTGAATCCGCTGCCACCTCTTGATGAAGATCCACTTCCACTCGCAGATTCTTCTTGACCTTGACTCGTCGTCGTCGTCTTCTTCTTAGACAACCCGAAAACATTCAAGAATGAATGCGGATTGTCGTCTCGTTGTTGCGGTTGTTCAACACGAGGTGTGTTTCTAAACCTACTTTCGTAAGAGATATATAGAGAACATATTTTTTCCTTTATAATAGGAAACTGGTCAGTAGTGTCTATAGCTAAAAATTCACCTAAGTTATCTAATCCACTTTCTAAACCTTCTAATTTTAATCTAGGGTAAAAAATAACACCGAAACCATACAACATGGGTAATTTAGACTAATATTTTTTAAATTTCTTTTCCATAGAGGCAATAGGAACTTCTAAAACCTCATGTGTCCTAAATTCACTAAATAAAGTAGACATTCTTAAAAGTTCTCCTAATGCTAATGGTGAAGTTAGGTAATAAGTTCCACTAAGCTTTAAGGTAACTTCATGAAATCTACCTAAAAAGTTATACAAAAGTTCGGCAATTTGCCAATCAGTTTCATCTATAAAATCCCGTTCCTAATTTTGCACTAACATAATTTGTTATAACATCTTTATAGGAGATGCATTGTTCAAGCATTATGTAAGTG
>NW_010363630.1:60088-60404 GCF_000414095.1 Morus notabilis | reverse complement strand
GATTTTGATTACATGCTTGTAGAAATCTAAACCAATCTTGTATTCTTTGATTACTACCTTGAATCCAAGCAATGTTATCTCTAATTCTTTTAATATGACCTGACATTGATTTTAAACCAGACTTTACTATTAAATTAATTATATGACATGCACAACGTTGGTGGAAAATATCATTATTACTAAATAAACTTAAATCATTTTCAAAAAGTTATATTGCTTTAGTATTCGCAGTTGCATTATCTAATGTTATGGCCATTATTCTATCTCTTAAACTATATTCATCAATAACAGATAAAATTGTGTTATATATTAAATT
>NW_010363630.1:59237-59623 GCF_000414095.1 Morus notabilis | reverse complement strand
ACGATAATTGCGTTTGGCGGAGCTGATCTCCGCCTCCTTGCTTTTGAAGACACTTTTCAGAGTGCCTTCTTAAGTGTGTAGTGCCATGAATAGTGTTACCTTGTAATTTCTCACCACAATATTTACATTGAGCTACGTATTTAATGTTACCGTTATTGTCGACGTCCTCGAATGTGTTGAAGTGCTCCCAAACTGCTGAGGTGCGCTTGCATTTCTTCTTAGAACTTGCAACACTTGCACTAGCACTACCACTTGCCTCTCCTCCACGGCCACTTGTGCCACCACCATTGCGTCCCCGACCTCTAGTACGTCCACCAGGGGTCGGATTTGCAGTTTGATCAGCATCTTTTTCCATAGTTTGCGATTCCTGCGATTGAAAAACATTA
>NW_010363630.1:20213-59208 GCF_000414095.1 Morus notabilis | reverse complement strand
AGAAGAAGCCATTATGAAAAATAAGAGAGATTGAGAGCGCTTTGAGAGAGCTTAAGAGAGATCGAGATTCGAGAGAGATTTAAGCAAGATTAAGAGAGATTTGAGAGAGATTAAGAGAAATTGAGAGAGATTAAGAGAAATTGAGAGAGAATGAGAGTTTTGGGGTGAGGAAAATGGTTGGGGGGAGGGGGGGTATTTATAGGAAAATTTTTGGGTTGAAAAAATTTTTTTTCCCCCAAAAATTCGGGTCCAACGGCTACAAAATTTTCGGGTAGTTCGGGCAAAAATCGGGTAGGTCGGGCAATGGCACAAAATCCGACCGTTGGGTTAAAAAATTCGGGCAAAATTCAGGTTCGGGTTCGGGCAAAAGACCATTTTGTTTTAAAATTTAGGCATTTTTCGGGCTAACGGTAAAAAAAAAATCGGGCATTTTTCGGGCACGGGGCAAAATTCGGGCAACGGTCACCAAAATTCGGGCAACGGTCACAAAAAATTCGGGCAATTTGGGCAGATTCGGGCCGCTTCGGGTATTGCTGGAAAATTCAAAAAAAAATTCGGCGAACGGCGGGGGATGGCTTCTCCACGGCGGCGGCCTGTCGGGGGGTTTACTATTTTCGGGCTATCCGAGTCCGTGCTCGAAGAAAAGCATTTTTGAGCGGCGAGAGGGGCCTGCCCGCCGTGCCTAAAAATTTTCGGGCATGCCCGCCGCCTGAAAGTTCAGCACTGGACTAATGAACATTCTAATAAAATTTAAAAGGTAAAGGCGTAAAAACAAATCTAATTTTCTAACAGTAAAATAAAAGGTTGGGCTTTTCCCTCAAAACCACTTAGACAAAAGCCCAATCATAATAGACCGTGAGCTCGGTCCAGACCCTCTAAAATTGAGTAATCTTAATAAATATTCTAAAAATTAATATTTTTATTTTTTATTTATAATTTATAAGTTTTTTAATTATAAAAATTTAAAAGTGCACATTTAATTTATAAATTTAAAATTATTTTTAATTTATGTATATTTTTTATTAAAAAAATATTATAATAAATTACAAATTATAATTTATACACTAACAAAAAGATTCAGACTCAGTACTGTGTAAATTTTCCATTTTTTTCTCTAGAATTTGACCCATTTATCGGCCGAAACCACCTTACAATTCAGAGAACGTGCTGCCTGTTTCTCTGTCAATCGGCAGAGCTCGCTCCCAGTCCATCAATGGCGAACGAGAACGAACACAGAAGCGTTCGAGTTTTATGCCCTAGCCTCGTACTGCACAAGAACGATCCTGGCCTCCAATGGCTGATCGGATCCCCATTCCTCCCGCCACTCACAGTCGTCTCCACCGTTAAATGCATCCACGCCGATTCCCTCTCGCCAGACTACTACAAAGAATCAGGTGAGAAAATTTCATTCAAACGACAAAATGCAATCTCTTTTCCGCGATTTCATCGTTCGAATTCGACTTTTAACTTCGCAATCTGAGCAGAAGATCTTCGGACGCTGCTTCCGAAAGGATTCGACGTCGCCGGAGCGTTGATAGTCGCGAAATCCGACATTGAAAAGAACGCCGCCAAGGCAATCGATTTTGCTTGTCGGTTGAGAAAGCTTCTCTGCGGTGGCGGAGAATCGGACGATCAAGAAGCTCTCGGAGCGGTGGCGGATTCAGAGACTGGTGAAGTTCACTTCTTCGCTTCGAAATCCGTGAACTCGACGGGTTTTGAACGCGTTGATTCTGTTGTTTACGAGGATCATCCTGAGAAGTATCTTTGGGAGAGAGGTTGTTTGCTAAGATGTGAACTTCCGATCAAGTTGCCAATCTATTATCATGTAGATAATTCAACTGGTAAATTTCTTTGAATTTCCTTTCATTCTTTTGGAATATGCTAATCGCATTTTACGAATTCGATTGAGCTTAGCGTTCGTTAGTTCTTCGTAGTCCATATCATCTGCTGTGTTTGCATGTATGATTTGCTTTACTACTATGAAAGTAGTTGTCTTTTTTTTTTTTAATAAATATTTTATCACCACCTAGGAACAAAAGAAGAATTCTGGAAAATTCTTTATTGAGATAAGGGTTTAACTGTGAAATCTGGATAGACTAAATTAAAATGAACATAAATGGGTATGTGTAGCTGACCTCTTTTCATCATGATTTAGTTTTATGTAAAATAAGGATTGTAAAACAGACAAATATCATCCTTTGGACTGGTATCATCCTCTTTGCTTAATGTAGCTGAGAGTTTTTGGCTTAGAATGGTCGAGGAAAGAATTTTCAAAACTTGATTATGGGGTCAACAGAGATTCCTAAAGTTTTGTGCTTTCGGATAAGGTATTGACCTTGGATAGATTAATGATGGGAAATGGAATTGTGTAGGTGGCCTCTTCTCGGCAGGATTTAGTGCTACCATAGAATGTTGCTTTTTAAGTATGTGCTGAATGTATTGTGATGAATTTTGGTTTATTCTGTTCTATACATTCTTATTAAATTTTGGATTCATCATTGTATGTATTTGAGGCATATCTTCTGAAGAGTCGCTTCTTTAGAAATATAGGGCCAATGTGATACATGTTTAATTCCCCAAGTACGCTCACACCTTGCAGATGTTGAGAATATATTCCAACGTGCAACTGAAGCTGTTATTGCCAAATTAAAGGACCCAAAGGTTGTATACGTGGTAGAAAGTGTAGGGAAAACTTCTGCTGAAGTACGTCAACCCGTCATTATTCGTGGTGCAGAAATGGACTTTAGTATAGGTTTCTCACATATCATGCTTTCCAAAGAAGGTGGTCAAGAATCTGATGCAAAGTTAGTATTATGTGGACACTTTTGTATGAATGATAAACCTGGCTCTCCTGTTTATGCCGCAGAGGTAAGAATGTTGTATCCTCATCTGAACATTATTCTGTTTTTATTCTGTTTCTGATGTTATGATCCAAGTTAATTCAGTTACAACTTTCACTAAAACTTTTTCTGCTTAGGATTCAGATAAAATCCAAGTAAGTGTGTTAGTTAATAATTCAGAAAAATCTCCGAAATCAGCTGCGCCTGCTGCAGACTATTTTCCAGGTATTTCCGTCATATTTCTTTGGTTTAGGATTTTAATCGTGGGTTTGCTGCAGATTTGATGCTGTTAAGACTGTTTAATGGACGTTGAATCATGTGTTTCAGCTCTTGAGGAAACCAGATTTCTAACTGTAGAGTTTAAGTTGGAAATGCTCAGTTATGCAACCAAGGATCTACCGCTCATGTTTGCAGTTTCAAAATTAATTGTCCCAGGATTAGTTGATCAGCTTAACGTAATGAAGAATAGTATCTCACCCAGTCTCTTAGCACAACATCCTCAGGTAGGCAAATTGTTCACACGTCAAATTCATCAAGTACGTGATAGCTATTATCTACTCCATCTAACACTGAGAAACACACATATATTACTGAAACTAGAAATTCACTTACCCTCTTATCCATCGTTCATTCTTCGCCTGATATTATTTTATATTATGTGGCCAAGGAGACATGGAAATCTACATTTAGGGTGTGTTTGGAGGATGGGTTCAAATAATGTTTTCTCTCACAAAAAATTTGAATTTAATCAGTTCCGCCGCTACAGTGTTTTTTCTAACAAAATTTGAATTCTGATATGGTTTGAATCTACCTTCCAAACGAGTTCTTAAAGTGTGTAGGGCATCTTCATCTGCTAACTGCTAAGCTTTGTCACATGATCTGCAGCTTCGTCCATATCACTTTACTCCTCCGGGGGTTCTTCATCCAGTAACCATTATCTATGAACTTAATTATGGGGAGACGGAATTGAAGCAAGGTAAGAAGTAGCATATTCGAACTTTGAGCTTGCATTCCAAAAGTATTCCTGCTATTATTTTCTCCTCCAGATATGTTAGAATACTCTGTCTCAACCCCAAAAGGAAAAAAGAAGGAAACAAAAAAGTAGCTGTTTGAGGCTGGTGAAGTTCAACACTTTTTTTTTTTAGATTTTACTATCCTTGGGACTTGAACCCAGGACTCAATATATCGAAAACAAATCACACACCCACTAAACACCAAATGTGCTAGCCTCAAGGCCTTTGTCCATGTTGCTTGCTATTTTCCTTCTTAGAAACAAACCCCACGAGTGATGCTAATTGTGGAAAAAGAACATCTTTGTTTTTCTTCTCTAGTTTGATTGACAATTAAGATCAATCAAGACAGAGTTTTCTATTTAACACACTATTTTTTTCCATGCAGTTGAATTTAGGAAATCTCTGCACTTGAGGCTGGGATTACCTTTTGATCGTCCCCTCCTAAGAATTGCAAATGCCCTCAATTTGTTTACAACTGATGGTGCAAGGAGTGTGCAGAAGGGTAATCAATATCCATTTACATACATAACATTCTGTGAGGTATTTTTGAGAATCCTTTTTTTAATGAGATTTTGTTTTTGGTGGTAATATCAGGTTCTAGTTTGCTGAAGGACGTACATATTGGAATTCCAAGTAGTGGTGGTCGGTGACAAATGTTGCTTTTTGTGCTTTCTTTTGGCCTGGACTCCCAGTTATTATGAGTGATCTTTTCACTGAATGATGTCTTTATGCAGTTTCAGGAGGCACTGTATCTCTTGTTCAGGGATCTTATGAATATTGCCATTACATGCAAGATGCTTTTAACGATTCGGTAATGAAGAATTTCCCCCTTTTAAGTGGTTGCTGTAACTTATTGACATATCAATCTTTGGTGGTCAGAATGAGTTGTAGGGCTCTTGTTTCTGTAGATATTTATCTAGTATTAGGCATCGTCACTGTTTCTCTTGCAAATCAAATTGTTGCAAAGAAAATGCTATCCTGTAGTGATTTAATTTATACGCACTGTTGTCTGCTAAGTCATTTGCCTTTTACTTGCCAGGGCTGGGGTTGTGCTTATCGTTCCTTACAAACCATCATTTCATGGTTCCGATTCCAACACTACACGTCTATAGAAGTTCCTTCACATAGGTGAACTGGAGTGTACATGAATGTAGTGAAAGATTCATTTCACTTTTCCTTGGTTTCCACTTTCCCCTATCCCTTCTTGGACTCTTACTATGCATATCTCTTAAGTCTTCTGAAAACGTCTAACCACTTCTGAAAACTATAGATCTAAACACAACATGTACGTTATTTTTGTTTCCGTTGTTAGTTTTGTGTGTTATTTATTTTATCCTTTAAACTAAGAAATCCTGTGATTTCCAGGGAAATACAGCAGGCACTTGTTGAGATTGGCGATAAAGATCCTTCTTTCGTTGGCTCACGTGAATGGATAGGTGCCATAGAGTTGAGCTTTGTTTTGGACAAACTTTTGGGTGTAAGTATACTATTTCATTTCACAAACAGAAAAACAAGTAACTTCCTTGATGACAAACAAGAGTATTATGTTTCATTCATACATATCCCGGGGATAACGTTTAGCTAAACTCTTTTAATAATGCAGACCTTTACGGGAACAATTCTGTCTTGAACAGGTTAGTTGCAAAGTCATAAATGTTAGATCTGGAGCTGAGCTTCCTGAAAAATGTCGTGAGCTAGCCTTGCACTTTGAGAGTCAAGGAACCCCGATTATGATTGGTGAGTGTTAGAGATATATAGTTTCAATATTGGTTTTTTGTCTTCTACCTTTATTACATAAAAGTTTTGGAAAAGGTGAAGAAAAGAAGAAGAAAAAAGGGTTCTCTTACTCGTTAAATGGGTGCAGGTGGTGGAGTTCTTGCATATACCCTTCTGGGAGTCGATTACAACGAAGTAAGCGGAGATTGTGCATTTCTCATACTTGATCCTCACTATACAGGGAACGATGAGCACAAGAAAATTGTAAATGGGGGATGGTGTGGGTGGAAAAAAGCTGTGGATAGCAAGGGCAGGAATTTCTTCTTGCATGATAAGTTTTATAATCTTCTGCTGCCACAGAGGCCCGACATGGTCTGAAGTAGTGTCCAGATCAAGACTTGAAAGGAAGATTGACTCGACACACTCAAATGGTAAGGAAAAGAGACGGTTGTTTTCAGGATAAGGGAAGTGTACAAACAGTTGCCCACCAGTGACAAAGTCAACCAAGGAAATAAGCTGCATTGTTTACAAAACTCTTTTTATAACCCTTCACAAGATTTGATTCAATCTGGACGAATCCATCTTAAAACCCAATGGTGACCAAGATTTCATCCAATCCATTTTAAATAAACCATTTATAAAAAGACGTGGTGTGACTCAATTGAGTCAAATTGATGAGGATTCTGTGGTCTTGAGTTTTGATTACATGAGCTTAGAAACTGAGCAAAGTTTATATGGCTATCCATACAGTTCTTACATAAGATCAAAAAGACGTGGTGTGACTCAATTGAGTCAAATTGATGAGGATTCTGTGGCCTTGAGTTTTGATTACATGAGCTTAGAAACTGAGCAAAGTTTATATGGCTATCCATACAGTTCTTACATAAGATATACTTCAGAAGTACAAAACCAAGATGGCTTGTATGATATATTAGTATATCCTCAACTACAAGTCAGTATTGAAATGTCATTATACATCCCTAAATACTAGTCATCAAGTTTGATAAACCAATAGTATCAAATTTATGGGTTACTAATGAGAATTATTCAAGGGTAATATCTTGACAAATGTATTGTTTATTAGATCAAGATCAAAACCTACCTAATGCTTTTTAACCTACTAGAAACTCGTTTTGGCACTGAAAGCACTTTAATTTCGTGTGTATTTTATTATGTTTGATAGTTAATTTTTATGTAGTAGGTTGAATTATTGTTCCTTATTTATAATGAGTATGTAAAATTTATATTTAAATCCTAGTCCAATATAATTATAATAAGTTCTTGCGATACTATTCGACATAACTCTCATATGCCAATAGAAAACGTATTAATTTTATTATTAAATTAGTTCAAATTAAGTAATATTGATTGTTTTAGCATTTTGTACAATTTTAACAAAAAACCTTTAAGGTTTTTTCGATGCATTTATTTATTTTTTTATTTTTTTTTTTTTTCTGAATATCCATCGACATCGACATTATTCGTAAATCAAAATCTTGACAATCCCGTTGACATCAACATTTTCGTCTTTGATGGTGACAAATAATTGGCAAGGTGTTGTCTCACAAGTAATCATATTAGATGGAATCATAAATCATTCTAACCAAGTAATCTTATTAGTAGATGTAATCTTATTAGTAGATGGAATCACAAGTCATTTTAACCAGAAATTTAACAATCCATTTTTTTACGGGACAATTTTCTTCGTTTTCAACGTTTAGTGTTTTCGAATGTATGAAAATACTGATTAGGTAATTGGATTCTTCACCTAGCTGAAATCTTTGCTCAAACTCCTATGTTGAATAAAAATTCCACGAGCTAATTTGCAAAAACACAAAAAGAAAAAAAAATCACATTCACACCGGAGATTTATAAAGGTTCGGACCAAATTGTTCTACATTCACTTCGCGACCTTTTGCCAGAGACTTTATTCAATAATCACCACGACAATTACAAGACTTCTGCACTGTCTTCATCAAACTAGCATCCCTCACAAAATTTCCCAGTATTCAAATAATCTTCTCAAAGATATCACTTCCAAAGCCATATCTAGAAAGCTCAACCACTCAAAGTTTTTCTTTTTAATAAGTATTCACATCTTCGCAATTAGAAGATATTATATTTATACATTACAATAATAAAGCGCTAAACTCTCTTTGAATGACTCTACAGAAATTTACTGTCATTTCTTTAGGAAATTCTCTTCTCATCTTCTGTCAACCAGTTGAATTTTTATGCTGCCTCCTGCCACTTGGCTCATTCTATTTATAGAATGAGAATTGGCGTACCAATTTATCCTACAATTTTATAGTCTTAGTTACTGAAAGGAGGTGGCCTAGGATCACAATGGCTCTAGTAAATGCACCTAAAACAGCCAACCATCACTTACCAACAGCCACTCCCAAGCTTTATTGAAACATAAAATCAAATATGTCCGTACAACTATAGGGAAAACCTTGCAACCAAGGGCTGCTCTTTCCTTCTCCATTTGAATTGGCCGAGGCCCTTTTATCGGAAGCTGAGACCAAACTAACATATCCAATTTAGCTCGAAATAAAGAATTCCTCGCTGCAGGACTACGAAGTAACTCATCGTTACTATTACTAGATAAAGAATCTGAATGCCCATCTCCACTGCTCCAGCGTCAGTAGTGTTGAGAAAAAGTACTACTAAAAACTTTTCCCTCTTTGTGTGCTAAAATAAGATCTCAAACAAAAGGTCAACAAAGCTAATCAACCAACGCAACAACTATTCAAAAATAATCAACACCAAAGGAGACCAATTTTTAGCGTGAAAAACCCCTCAAATTGAGAATAAAAACCACGGGACCTGTAGGCCACTTAAAACTTCCACTATATCAAAGTTTCTCCCTACATACAAACTAGAGGCTCACAATAATAATATCATCAAGAAACACTATTCTTAACCCACCAACAACATATACATCATCATCAAAGATGGATTACAACATCAAAGAAATACTTAAGTCTCATCAAAATAGGAGTACTTAAGAGAGTACCAAAGAGAGACTAAATGAGAAATCAAGTCTGGTAGATGAAAAGAGCTCGTTGCAAGATTCTCCACGTCAAATTTAAGTCTAAACCAACAACGTTTTACCACCCGATCGTCTTGCACAAGCATCAAAACCCTACTCCTCCTTCTCTGTCCCTTCTCTTTCTCTGGTCCGCTGATTACCACTCACGGCAGTCCCTTGTTTTCTTTTCTTTGGCTGCACGTACACAAGCTTGCCCAGCAAGCTTGTTTCCTCTCTTCTTTTTTTTTTTTTTTTTTTTTTTTTTTTTGTGTGTTTTAAACACTTTGGCCCAATTATTGTTCCAGCCCAATAAATGGGGCGCAACTCAACAATTATCGTCTGGCTCGTCGTTGAAGCACCTCTGGAATTGGAAGGCAGGGAGCTATTGTGACACCATAAACACTTCCCATTGCTCCATAAGGCCCACTTTGTCCACGAACAAGGCTGTTATACGTAACGCAACTATTAATCTAATGGAATAGTTTGATCCTGTCCAGTTGTAGAGGGGTGTAATGGGTAAGAATGGAACCTCATGAGAAAACATGAGCAAAATCTGTCGAATCACATTCAACCATATAGCTCCAACATCCATTAGCTGCAATATTGATAGCAAAATTATACCCGTCAGTTTAGCATCAAAAATTGAAGGGACAAACTATTCAATCCAAATTTCCAATACAACAAGTTCCAAGTCCAACCTTTTCTCGCTGCAATAGTGATAACAAAGCCTTGACAGCTAAAGAAAATTGCACTCCAGATTGAGCAACATTAGAAGCTCCTAGCGAGAATCTTTCCTATCTCAGATGCCAAAGAGATTAGCTTCATGAAGAGATGCCAAAATAAACAAAACTCGGAATTCATGAAAATGTCCCAAATACATGAAATGATGCCTGCCTTCCAAAGAGGAAATAACAGCAGGAGATCCGGAAATTTTCTTTCAAAGCCGGAACAATAAAACCATGAGCACCTTTGTGCAAAACAACAATGAAAAGCTGCAGCAATCCGAACTTGCAATGGCTAAAGAACCTCCTAGACCAGTTATCATCTATTCCTATTAGATTATGTTAGCATAGAATCAACAAAGAAACAAGTAAACGAAATTATAGTCCTTCTTTGGTACCATTTTTATATTTAGTTAAATGAAAGTATGGTAGAGATACTCTTGCACAATCTTTTGAAAAACTGTAAAAATAAGTCATGCATGGAAAAAGATGATTTGCTGCAAGAAAAGAAGAAAATTTTATATTCACCTCTAGCCGCTTTGATTTCTCAAACATCAATGAACCTAGAGTATCCAATTCTTTGATCCACTCATCTTTGTCCTGTGGTGATCTGCAATACCGAAGTGTTTTTTTTTTTAGTTAATCACTATTTATGGACGAAAATTGGCTTTAGGAAAGGAAAAAAAATAAGACAAATATAGAAACACATTACCGAAGTGTTTTTTTTTTTTTTTTTTGGTTAATCCCCATAGTTGCTGCACAATTTCACCTTTTCATTCTCGCCAAAATGCACTGAGATTAGAGAACAAATGACTTCTTGTTACCAACCTTGGTGTGAGATTTAACTATATCAGAGTGAAAAAGACAATTTTTTATGCATGCTTTCAATAAGCAATTAGATGATCACATGCATATTGAAAAGTTCCTATAAGTAAGAAATGTATAACAAATTGTAGTGGTCAAACTTATTAAAAGTTTGGACGTTAGAAGTTGTTGCAGTACTAACTTATGGATCCACATATTCATACAAGTAAGAACAAAGGAAGGGCAGAGGGTATTGTTTGCCTTAACAATGAGACAAGAGAAAAGCTATAATCAATTGTGTCTGTGACGAGGAGGTGAGATTACATACTGCTTCAGACAGTGATTTGGTCGCGTTCCACTCTGTAATATGAAACATTTCTAAATGGTCGCAGCAAGAGGAGAGGAAAAGGATGAGGGAACTGCTTGAAAGAAGTTGACGATGGGGCTACAGAACAATCTGCAGTGTTGCAACAATAACAGAATTCGTTATTGGAATGGCTGTAAACTTGTATGAAAAGAAAAGCTTTTCGAAGAGTGACAAAAATAACACTCATACATTTAGTTTTGTCAAGTTCATGACCTACGTTCCTCAATTAAAACTTACAACATGTGCCTACTACCTAGAAAATACCACTCATACAGTCAAGTCTTATATTCTTATTGCACTAACTAATTTTTTTGTTAGTCAAACCTAATCCACTTATCAAGTAAAGAATTGTGATAATTCATAGTGATAATAAACAGAAGAGGACAAACGGTAATTGATAATATGTACTTATTATTAACCTTAAACAAAGGAAAGAACTGTGAAAGGTCACATTTGCTCCACCAGATAGAAATCCAATTTTTGCAGGAATGTGAGAATCCCATGCCGATGGTCGCCTCTTTCTCTTGTCAGTATCTTTGCAATAAGATGGGACAAGCCTTGATCATCGGCGTTTATAAAGAGGTGAGATTATGTATTGCTTGCGGTAGTGATGTTAAACTAGGAAGTCCCCATAGTTCTAGAAATTAAGTGATTTGAAGCCACGATCTTCTCTGGAACAGCCGTGCAATAGTCGCAGGGAAGGAGAGGAAGAGGTGGTGGGAACCACGAGAGAAGTCGATAATGGTGATGCTTCACAACAATCTGTTGTCATTACAATTATAGAATTCATCAATATAGTGTCTGTTGGAAGGGCTTCCATACTGTATCAATCAGTCAAGAAAAGCTTCTCTATAAATGGGTAGAAAAGCATTTAGCTAAACTCGGGAAAACAATGGATAGTAGAGAACACTTTATTATTTGTTACAGAGGGAAGCGTACCAAAATGCACATTGTTGTAAAAGCGTTAGAGAGGGAAGCCGGCTAGTTCTCGTGGATTGAAAGGCCATGGTACATTCTTGCACTGCATAAGAAAATTTTTTGAGAATCATTGCACAATATATAGTATTATACTTCACCTGTTTGTTCTGCACAATACAACTTGAAGAGAGAGAGAGAGAGAGAGAGAGAGAGAGAGATAACACACATTTAGTTTCATCAAGATTATGATCTACGTTCATCTAGAAAAACTACTACTATTAATATGCCTCTTAAGTTTTACAATGAGCGACACCAAGTACTTTTCTAATCAATTGTCTAAATTTGTCAAAAATTTTCTTTGATACTATTTCAATTTTTACCAATTCATAGGTTATTTAGTGGTGCTTTAATCATTCAGTAATTAAAATACCTCACTTTTCATATACAAAAAATCAGTAGCTACTAGAAGAGAAAGTTAAAGTTTCAAATTGCACCTCCATTTGTCGGTTTTAACTTTGTTCCTTAAAAGGAAGATTTTTATTTTTGTTATTATTTGATCATTAAATGGGGTTGATAATCAATATATTTTGGTGTTGTTAGTTTATAGGGAGAAAGAGGAAAATAGGTCAAGATTGGAGATGAATTAAAATTAATAAGCCAATAGTTTACATAAGTTAATAAATAGGCCAAATTACTGTTTTCGTCCATAACTTGTCTGGTTATGAACCATAAGTTGACAAGTTATTGTCCATAAATCACGATTTTTATCTATAACTTGTCTGGCGATGAACCATAACTTGACAAGTTTATCCATAACTTATCTGGTTATAAATCATAATTTGACAAGTTATGACCTATTAATTTCTATAACTAAAAGTTGACCTATATACTTCTTTAAGCTTTTCATATTGGTCTATTTTCTGCTATTTCCGTAGTTTTTTATATTAGGGTATTGGCTCATATTTGACAAAGCTTATGGATGTGAATGCTTTAAAAAAAAAATTCTTAAAACTTCATAAAACTCAAGTTTCCGTTGGAACAAAAAGAAAAAAAAAAAAAACCTTGAGATTAAGAAGAGGTTAATTACCACAGTGATGTTCATTTGTTGTACAACTGCAATACTCTGAAGACTTCTTCCACATTTTCCTTTATTCTGATCCTGCACGAATGAAATAATAATAATTTAAAAAAGGCTTTTTTGCCCGGGACTCCCTTAACTTTTCACGATTGATAATCTGATCCCTAATTTCTTTTTTTACAATCAGCTCCATAACATTATAAATTCTGTGTAATTGAGATCCAATTAAAAACAGACGTAATGTTGTATGGATTTGATCACGTGACAAGCACGTTTTCCTAGGGGCATTATATGGTCATTTCCTTGCAGAAATGAATCCTTCTTCAGTGAAAAAACCCAAAAAACCCAGAAGGTTCTCTCTCACTCTCTCTCTCTCAGATGAAGAAAACAAAAGTAGGAAAAAAAAAAAAAAAAAAAAACACATAAAAAATAAGAGAATTTTTAGATTTTATTTGTTTTTGTCATTAGGTTTTTCTTTATTCTGATTTATCCAAGTGTTTGGAAAATAAATTGATGAATCTGGGTGTGTTTTTGGGATGAGGATTATGAGCTTCTGGGATGATGATAATTTTAAGATTATGAGTTTCTGGGATGAGTCTGGGTAAGCAAGCTTTTTCTATTGCAATTGATCGGTTTTGTTAAGCAAAATTAATTTAAAACTTCAGTTATCAAGTTTCGGATCTGGTGTTGAGCACTTGAGCTCTGGGGGGGGGGGGGGGGGGGGGGGGGGGGGGGGGGGGTGGTCTTGAGAGAGAGAGAGAGAGAGAGAGAGAGTTTCTGGGCTTTTTTGTATTGAAGAAGATGAAGTTCTTGTATTGTTTATGGGTTTCTAGGTTGTATTGTTTCTGGGTTTTATGTTACTAGTCAACCTCCTATTTGATGTTTCTGGGTTTTTTTGTGTCGAAGAAGATTAAGTTCTTGTTTTTTTTTTTAATCTTTAATTACGTTTTTAAGGTATTTTTAAAGTTGATTTGAGTTGGAATGGAATAAAATGACCATTGGGCCCTTTTTTATTATGCATGTGCTGCTCACGTGTGACAAATCCGTCCACAATTTGACGGCCGTTTTCAACTGGACCGAATTGCAAAAGAATTTATAACGTTTAAGGAGCCGATAGCGAAAAAAAAAGTTTAAAAACCAGATTTTCAATTGCGAAAAAGCCTTAAAAAAAGACAGAAATTTTAAAAATGCCGAAAAGTGAATTATACAATAGTAAAATAAAAAAAAAAAAAAAAAGGGGTTGGGGATTAAATTTATGTACCTGAAGTTGAACATGAGCTCAGATCCAAATCCCCTCGTATTTCTCTTGGATTCATCTCCTTGTCGTTTATTATTAACTCTTGTAAAGAGGTGAGGCTACTTATTGATCCAGGCACTGATTTGAAAGTTGGGCTTTGCGGAATATGAAGACTTTCAAGTGAACACCAGTTGCAAATCCAATCTGGAAGGCCCGTAAAATTTTGACATCCCTCAATTGTGAGATCTTTCAGAGTGCTAAGGAATTGAAGTCCTTCAGGGAGAGTCACAAGCTGTGGTAGATTTGCAAATTCCAAGCTGCGTAGGCTTGTAAGGCCTTGCCACTCATTAACGGAGTAGTCATCATTTGCTACTAGTTGAAGCTCTTCACAACCGTCTATCCGTAAATACTCAAGTGAGGTGAGATTTTGGATCCCTGGAGATAGATACTTCAGTTCAGGGCAGTTCTGAATCCGTAATGCCTTGAGAGAAGCAAGGCTTTTCATCTGATTGGCCGGCAAATATTGTAGATGCCCGACATTTTCCAGAGTTAAAGACGTCAATTTGGAGAGAGGATGATAGATGACATTTTCCACCTCTGTTGTTGTTGTCGTCGTCGTCGTCGTCGAGATCTTTTGTGGTTCTGGGACCCTCATTAACATTGTTTGTTCGAAATGCTTCCCACTAGTATCCGACAAAGTCAATTCTCCCTCAACATTTGGATAGCATGGCATGGAAGTAAGCTTCGGGCAACCGTAGATGCTCAAATGTGAGAGACGAGGAAATGAGGGGAACACAACCTGCTCAACTTGATTCTCTGCCGCCATGTCCGACCTCCACCACCCTCTAAACTTGGGCAACACTTCTAGTTTTAGTGTTTCGAGAGATGGCAGTACCGATACAGGGGATGATGTGGAAAAGAAGCTATCACCTTCGTTAATGGTAATATCCTCCAGAGCAAGCAAGCGATGAAGTTCCATTTTTTTCAGAGAGTGAAATTGATCCAATGAAGGTAGTTGTTGGCATTTCGAGCAGTTGGCCAAGACAAGCGCAACTAGATTTTTAAGCGGGAAAAGCAAGCTGTGTAAATTGGCACCACCATACATATCTAAAGTCAAGTCTCTGAGATTTGCGTGCGGCTGTAGGCCTTCCAGTGTTGTTTTCCATTCTTGCTCGCTGCTTGGTGCATCCTCATTACTTTCTGTAAAGTCTAAATAGAGAGAGCGAAGATGCTTGTTTTCTCTCAACTTTGTAACTGCGGTTTCCATCCCTCTTCTTATCCCTTTAATCTTCAAATCTCCTTTTAGGTTGTTGAGTCCCATTAGTTCATCTAGCTTACTATGTTTGCTCAACGTCATAGAATCGGGGATCTTCTCACTTAATACCACTAGGGATAATGTTTGAAGATTAGTCAATTGGGTCAGTCCTCTTGGCATATGAGTTATCGTCCAACAATTCTGAAGCTCAAGATGCCTGAGATTGACTAGTTTATTAATCTCACTTGGTAGTTCACGGAGGCTCCAACATTGGTTTAGTTTCAAGGTTTGCAAATTGACTAGCTTGGTAATAGAAGCAGGTAAGGTTTCTATCTCAGAATTGTAGGAAAGATCAAGATACCTCAAGTGCTTCAACTTTCCAATTGAATGTGGTACAATTTGAATCCATGCACGATGCATATGTAACACGCGTAGAAATTTAAGATTTGAAATAATTTCATCCCATGTTGTTAATCCCCATGCAACGTCAATGACATCTGATGGGAAAAGAAATGAACGAAGCCTTTGTGCTTGAAGCAACGAACTTGGTACCTCTAGTCGCCAACGTGATTCAAAATCAAAGGAAACATGATGAACTTTCCTAGGATCTTCAATAGAGGCTATCGTCGCATATTTCTCTCCTGCGACTTTTTTCGAAAGATCATGAACTAGGTCATGCATTTTGCATGTTGTTACCATGTTCAGTTCATCTTTTTTAGCTTCTTGAAAGAAGGATCTAGAAAGTAAATCCCTAAAATATTGATAACCTATTTCCTCCAGATTTTGGCTTCGACTTGGCTTAATAAACCCTTGTGCTACCCAAAGAATTACAAGTGTTTGGACATCAAAGTCATGATCTTTAGGAAATAATCTACAATAAGCAAAGCATGGTTTCAAATGTGATGGAAGATAATCATAACTCAACTTTAGTGTTGATAACACTCCATCTTCTTCTCGAGTTATGATCGAAAGGTCATTTTCAAGGAAAGATGGCCAATCCGTTTCTGGATTTCTAGAGCACAATAGCGTACTTCCTATCATACTTATAGCAAGTGGGAGTCCTGCACACTTTGCCAAAATTCCTTTTGCAGTATCCACAAGGGTGGCGTTAGTTAGCTCTTTTCCCTCGTCATCAGCCATTTTCTTAAAGAGATTCCAAGAGTCTTCCGAATCTAGAATCCCCAAATCCTGGGGCTGCATGGTGCCCATAACATTTGCAACTGTATGAAGACGGGTGGTTACAATTATCCTACTCCCCTTTGAACAACTTGCCGTTAACAACTCTTTTAACTCTCTCCATTTTCGGGCATCCTCACTCCAGACATCATCTAGTACGAGAACCAACCGTTTTCCATTTAACTTCTCTCTAAGCATTCTTTGTAATTGTTCCATCTCAAGGTTTCCTATGTTTTCATTTGTTACGATTTTAGTAATCTTTTCGCAAAGTACTTTTACGTTAAAATCGTTAGACACACACACCCAAACTTTCAGCTCAAAATGTTGTTGGACCCTCTCATCGTTAAAAACAAGTTGAGCTAGTGTAGTCTTTCCAAGTCCTCCCATCCCAACTATGGGAATGACATGCACATCTTTCTCTTGACGAGTCCCATTCTGTGGACCCAACAAGAGTTCTATGATTGCCTTTCTATCTTTATCTCTCCCAACAACATTTTTCTCGACTACAAATGAGTGACTCTCGTCCCTCACTCTTGTCGCAGGTTCGTGACGCTCAACTAAATACAAGACTCTTCTCTCAGCTGCAATCTCAGACAATCTCTCCCTAATATCTTTAATTCTTCTGGCCATCTTGTGCCGGAAAACAAGTTGGTTGTTGGACGAAAAGAAAGTGCGTACCTTCTTGCTTATTTTCTTTCCAGACATCACCTTTTGTCGCAAACCTTCAGCGGCAACTCCATCCACCAAATCATCAGCATCGTCCAACACGGCCTCAAGCTTTTCCAGCCAATCTCTGACCTGCTCTTCACGGATCTGCCGCTTCTCCGCGTCAACAAGGACGGATCTAATGGTTGAGAGGGGGCTCTCAAGTTTGCAGAGCTCATCTTTTGCGCCATACACAGATTTGATCTCATCAACAGCTGCGGAACCCAAGGTCCCAATGATCAGTTCCACAATGGGGGTGAGGATTATGTCGGCCATATTTGGCTTGAAACAAAGCAGAGAGGTTGAAAAGGTTGTCTAGCAAATTTGGAAATGATAGATCTCACAAGATCAGCACGCATACAAGAGATAATATCTCTCAACGATCCCTCTTGGCGTTGACCTTTCCCTTTCACCCCCAGTTGAAATTACCAAAACCCCGCACCTAGTAAAAGAAGAGAAAAAGAAAAAAAGGGCAAGACAGACATTTCACAGAAAAGGGCAAAAATGAACATGTACTGTTCTTTGAACAGTAACTCCACTACATACTATAATATATAGTATATAGTATATAGTATAATAATGCATTATGGGGTGCTTATTTATTCTTATGTTTATATAGGTATCACTTTTTTGTTTTCGTTTTTATTTTTCTTTTTTGGTGATCAAGTCAAAGTTTCTGATGAAGACTATCAACTAGTTACATATGGGCTCGGCCATCTATGTCTGTCCTAAAAATGAAACAAAAGAACTTCCTAGTTTCTTTCTTCTTTTTATTTTATTTTTCTCTATTAAACAACTAGCTTGTTTATTAATGCATGTTGTTAATGCCCAAACTACTGTGATTTGGTGAATGAAGGGAGGGTGGCTAGCATTATAATGGCTTTAGTAAATCCCGACTATGTCGAATCCTACAAAAGCCAACCATCATTTACAAGCCACCCCCAAAAAATTATTGAAAAATAGAAACGAAATTGGTAAAGTGTCTTAAAATAAGTTATGATGTCTTTTAGCAACTAGTGGAATAAGAAATTTAGCGTAGAAGATCACCAAATGAATCTCATTTTGAAACGATTAACTAGTTCAAACTCGAAAAGATACCAAAAAAAAAAATAAAAATACAAAATAAATAAAAGAAATCAGGATAGGAAAGGAGAGTTCCATATATATCCTAAAAAAATCATCTTACTTGCCATTGCAAGCATGACAAATAGCCCAAATACATGAAATTATACTTGCTTCCTAAAGAGAAAATAACTGAAGATTGCCTTGTCTTTTCTTCAAAGCTTGAATAATGAAAGCATAAATAACATTATTCAAAGGAACTATACAACCTCTTGGGCCTAGCATCCAACAACTTACTTTGTTGTTTTATAGATCTTGTTTCTGAGCTGTGCAGGATGACAACTTTATTTTTCTAAGAATAAGTATATTGTGTGTCCATCTTAAAAATATGAGAACTTCTGAGCATAAATTGCAAAATAAAGCTAGGAAATAAGCTGCATTGACTTCAAAAAGACAGCAACTCTATTTCTCTTATTTATTTATAATCCAATATTAATAACCCAATGCTGACAAAAATGGAAGAGGAGTTGTCTAGCAAGTAATCTTATTAGTAAATCGAATCATTAAACATTCCAACCTGAAATTTAACGATCCATTAACAAGACAATTTTCTTCATTCCAACGTGTATTAATTAAATAAAGAATTTCATTTTGAATGTATTGAAATACTGAGTGGGTAAGCGGGTATTCTACTAAAGTCAGAAAAATTTCACAAAGTCCATATGGTGAATTGCAAGAACTTATCTTCTGAATCACAACCAGCAAAATAACACAAAAAAAAAAAAAAAAAACAAGATCAAGTATATATAAAGGAACAATAACAAAAAAGTAATCACTATTGGTTCGGACCAAATTGTCCTACATCCACTTTGTGACCTTCCCAGAGACTATATTCAACAGTCACCATGATGATTACAAGGCTTCTTCACTGTCTTAACCAATCTCACACCATCTGAGAGGATTTCCAAGTATACAAAGAATTCTCTCAAAGAAATCACTCTCGAACCCTTATCCAGAAAGCATTCATTTTTTGTTTGTTTGTTCGTTTGTTTTTTGTTTTTCAATTCGCATCGTCTCATTGAGAGAGTAGCTATATATACATTAGAAGAATAGAAAACCAAACTCTCAATGACTCTCAAGACCTCCACTAACATATCTAATAAAGAATTCCTCATTTCTTGCAGTACGTAATGAGTCATCGTCATCAACCCCACGTAACGAAGCTGATTCCTATCTTCAGTGCTCCAAGGTCATCAGCTCTGTTGTGTCTGGCCTGTCCTTTTTTGGTACCTTTGGAAGGCACGGAGCTATGGCAACTTGCTTGCTCGAATTGGCTGAAGATGTCCCTTTTCCCTGAAGCCGAGACATCCAATTTAGCTCGAAACAAAGAATTCCTCACTTCCAGGACTAGGAATTAATTCGACATCATCATCACCAAGTAATGAATCTGAAAGCATATCTCCAGTGCACCAGGGGTCATTAGCTCGATTGCGTCTGGCCAGTCTTTTAGGCACCTCTGGAATTGGAAGGCAGGGAGCTATTGTTACAACATAAACACACTACCCTTTACTCCATAAGGCCCAGTTTGTACTCGAACAAAGACACTGTTATACATAATGCAACTATTAATCTAGTGGATAGTTTGATCCTGGCTCATGATGAACTCTGGCTGCATGCTTACCCGTGCATGTCGGACGAGAAGTGGTGCTTCCAGTTGCATATGGGTGCAATCTATGCCAAAGAGGTTAGCTTCACGAAAAGATGCCAAAACAAACTAAACTAGGAATACGTGAAATTAACCCAAATACATGAAATGGTACTTGCCTTCCGAAGGGGAAATAACTGCACAAAATGCGGATCTATTGTAATGAAGCTGGAACAATAAAAGCATAAGCAAAATAACAATGAAAAGCTGCAGCAATTCGAACTTGTAACAGCTACATAACCTCCTAGACTTGTTATCCTATATTTCTATTAAATTATATTAGTATAGAAGCGACAAAGAAACAATTCAACAAAATTATAGGCCTTCTTTGGTACCATTTTTATATTTAGTTAAAAGTAAGTATGGTGGAGATACATATTTAGTGAAAAGTAAGTATGGTGGAGATACCCTTAAGCAATCTTTTGATTTAATATGCAAATAAGTCACATGGAAAAAGATAATTTTGCTGCAACAAAAGAAGGAAGTGTTACATTCACCTCTAGCCGCTTTGATTTCTCAAACATCAATGAACCTGAAGTATCCAATTCTTTGATCCACTCGTCATTATCATGTGGTGATCTGTAATACAGACTATATATATGGACGCAAAGTGGCTTCGTAGAAAAGGAAAAAAAATAAGACAAATATTGAAACACATTACCAAAGTGGTTTTTTTTTTTTTTTTTTTTTTTTTGTGGGGTCAATCACCACAGTTCCTGCACAATTTCACCTTTTCATCCTCACCAAAATGCGCTGAGATTAGACAACAAATGATGTCTTGTTACCAACCCTGCTGTGAGAATAAACTGTATCAGAGTGAACAATTTTTATGCACGCTTTAAATCAACAATTAGATGATCATAAAATCCTAAAATTTACAGCCAAATGAAACCAATAAAACGAAAAGATTGAAAGCAAAAAGCGAGAAATCCAGGATTCCCAAGAGGACGAAGGAACTGAAGAGAAGCAGAGTGGAATAGAAGAAGAAAGAACGAAAAAAATAGGCGCAAATGAAAGGAAAAAGAAAAAAGAAAAACGGAAAAAAAAAGCAAACAAAGGAAAAGAAAAAGCAAAAAAAAACAAAAAAAAAACCAATGACACACAAAAGACCAAAATGCCCCTGCGCGAGACGGAGGGAGCAGTAAATCGAGGACAAAAGCGTCATTTCACTGTAGAAGAAACACTAAACTGAATCTGTGTGAACAGTAATCCGCAACTCTCCTTTAATATATTTAGGGCCCATTTAGTTTGTTGATTTGAGTTTTTAATTTGAATTGAGATGTGACTTTATGTGAGAGCTTTTTACTGTAATAAAAAAGTTAGATGTGACTGTTTATGAGAGCTTTTTACTGTAATAAAATTTAAATTCTAAATTGGAATCGATAAAATGAACGAAACCTTATAACATGCACAAAGAAATTTTCATCTAAGAAGGAAGAAATGTATTCCACTCGTAATGGTCTGACTTATTAAACATTCGCAAAACATTATTAAGTTGTTCCAGCACTAAATTTATGGATCCACATATTCATAAAATTAAGAACAAAATTGTGTCGTCGCAAATAAATTATTTGCGACGGGATTTTTACGGTGACCAATTTACGACGATATGTCGTTGAAAATACTATATTTGCGATGATAAAGCACCTATTTGCGACGACAATGAGTCGTCGGCAAATGGCCTTTTTTCTTGTAGTGGGCAGAGGGTACCTGTTTACCTTAACAATGAGACTTACTGCTTCATACAGTGATTTGGCTGTGTTCCACTCTGTAATAGGAGCCAAATAGTGGCTGCAAGAGGAGAGGAAAAGGATGAGGGAATTGCACGAAAGAAGTTGACGATAATGCTACAGAACCATCTGCAGTATTGCGACAATTTAGAATTGGTCTCAGGAGAGCTGTAAATTGATACGAGAAGAAAAGCTTCTCTAAAAAGGGCGTAGTAACACTCGTACATTTAGTTTTGTCAAGTTCATGATCTCCATTCCTTAATGAAAACTTATTACATAATGCTTACCACCAAGAAAATAACACTCATACAGCCAAGTCTTGTATTCTTATTCCACCAGCTACTTTTTCTTAGTCAAAGCTACTCCATTTATATTTATCAAGTAAAGAACTGTGATAATACATATTGATAATGAACATAAAAGGATAAACAATACTTGATAATACTTGTTTACCTCAGACAAAGGAAAGAACTCTGAATTGCTCCACCAGACAAATCCAATTTTGCAAGGGATGTCAGAATCCTAAGCCAAAGGTCGCCTCTTTCTCTTTTTGGTACCTTTGGAATAAGATGGGACAAGCCTTGATCATCGGTTTCTATAAACGGGTGAGATTACATAATGCTCGAGGCAAGCAGTGATGTTAAACTACTACTGTTAATGCCTCTTAAATTGTAAGATGAGCTACACCAAGTACTTTTTAATCGAATGTTTTAATTTGTCAAAAAGTATACTACTTCAACATTTGCCAAATCATAGGTTAGTTAAGTGATGTTTTAATCGCTCAGTAATTAAAGTACCTCACTTTCATAATAATAATAATTCACTCTGTTACAAATCAAAGCATCTTATGGATAAATGTGTTAATGTGAATTAATAAATGTATGTATGTTAAATATCTGTCTATAATGAGATGAACGCTTGTTTTATTGACTCACTTGGGACATATGAACTTTCTCTACCTTATAATATTGGGTAATTTTAACAAATACCCCTTGCAAGTGCATGGATCAGAATTTTTACCCTTTACTTTTGATTCATAACATTTTTAATCAAATAATTATACTAACAAAAGAGTATTTATTTAGAGTAAGGGGTAAAAGTTCAGACTCATGTACTTTTAAGGATAAATTCTATAATTTTCTTAATAAGCCGGTTAACTTTTTAAGATGAAAGCTTAATACTTTATAAAGTACAATTTTTCTCTCTCACTTTTCAATTTTTCTCCCTCACTTTCTTCTCATCTCTCCTCAAAATTCTAATAACATGGGCGTGGAAATCAATAGGAATATATACGATGATACTACAAAAGAAATGTTTTTTCTTTTTTTTTGCCCTCGCTGTGATGCACGTATTAAGTTTATATGTTCCCTCATTCATGTCCTCCAATAAAATCGTGTCACGTCTTTTAAAAAATTAAGAATGAAAACATCATCGAAAATTAACTTTAAAACGATGACAAGGATAAAAACGACATAATAATTTGAAAGCCACAAACTACCTCAAAGTGGCAATATCACATAAACGACAACAAAAACTTGAAAATGATGCAAAGAGAAAGGGAAAACAATTTTAAACGAAAAAAAAAAAGAATAATGTTAACTTTACAAGAACAGAACAAGATGAGGTCGGAGAAACTTAAAAGCGACAATAACAATAACAATAACTTGTTAAAACAACAACATGAATTAACACGACATCGACCCATAAAAGGACAGAAAATTGAAACTCGATAGTATTTATTAGATTTGATGTTATGTCTGGTGATCCAGATGATGTTGGAATACTGTTTGGAACACAATTTGATTATTTATATATGAATTAATTACTTACAATTGCTCGTGTAGAATAAAGTACAGAAGTTAAAAGAACACACAATATGATCTGCGGGGCCACGCCCAGACAATAAACAGTTCACTATATTCTAGAAATTACAGACACTGGACGGACTTATTCACTCAAGGACTCCCTCCTAGACAATGACGCCGCTGTGATATATTTTCACAGTGATTGTTTAGCGTGCACCACATGACTTCTATTCACCTGGCGAACTCCCTTCGACCGGCAGAACTTCCTCCCGAAAGCAACAAATCCCTCTCCCGAAAGACGATCTCAATAACTCATAAAAACTCACAGACGTTTCTCTGAATATTTTCTCAGTAATAAGCTCTCAAATTCACAGACTTTTCCTTTGGAGATATTCTATTAAATCCATATACCATTTGCTCTGAAACAAAGCTTTTAAATAAAGTCAAGAGAATCTCATTCAAATCCACTCTGGATAAGTTCTCTATTATCTTCATGATTCTCTCTCCTAGATAGGCCCTAGAATATCTTCACGTTATCTTCATAATCTCCAATTCGAATTATGTAGCAAACTTCATGTTATCTCTTCTCTTTACCTTTTCGGCATTAATATCTTCACTTTGAATTTCAAAACCGATTTCAACATGCAGCATATAATCTTCTCTTAGCTAACTCCAGCACGTAAAAAACATCTACATACATGTGCAATATATATATATATATATATATATATATATATATATCAAAGATAAACTTTATTTGATCTCCACGTGCTATATCTCCCATTTATCTCCAAATCTACTTTTGTAGATAAAGCTCTCTTTATCTCTTTCTAGAATCACATTTAAATTCAAATACCCAATGCATTATCTTCCTTTGATCAATGCCTTATCCTTATCTCTCCAAATCTGATTCTGAATCTTTTTTTACAATACGAAATCTTCTTGAACTTGTTTTTTGAATTTTTACAAGATTGCTAGTAAATGACCAACTAATAAAAATACTTAACAATCTCCCCCTTTGGCTTTTTTTTGGCAAAACTAACAAAAGATCCTAAAAATTTAAAAAAGTTACAAAAATTACATTGTTCTCCCAAATTTTGACAAAAATAAGCCAAAAACACAACCAAAAAAAAAAAAAATCCACACTCTAGACACGTCTTCAGCAACTGATGTCGCAGATCATGTTGTAACATTTGCTGGAATACTCGGTGCAACACTTCGCACTAGATATCTTCGAGGGCATTGATCTCTGTAGCTTACTCCCCCTGAATCTTTTCTGTGTCTTACTCCCCCTGAATGTAGCATTCTTCCATGTATAATGCTCTTAACACCTGTCAATCGCTTAGGGCAACCACCATCACTACACCCACAATCATTAGTGCATGCTTCTAAAGAAGTATAAGCCTTATGACATCTCAAATTAGATTTCTTTACCCACACACGTCTAGAAAAATTATTTTTCACATCAATCTTCACGTTATGTGTCTTCTTTGAGTTTGCGGGTGGATTAATAAACATACCTCTCTTCAAAGCATTTAAATACTTGTAGCATCTTGGTCTTATGTGGCCAGGTAAACCGCAGTAATGGCATGTGGGGATAAACCTTCTATGTCGAGGGAATGAGATAGTAACCTTCTTATTGGAGAAAGTCAGAGGCTTAGGGGCAGGTGTCTTCTTCACAAACACTATTTTGGACGTTGAGCTCTCACCAATATAGCCAAGGCCATGTCGATCACCATTCGCTTTTCCTATCGAGAGAATGTGATCCAATTTTGTGGTGTCGGAATTCATCATCTTCAATCACTTTTGAGTGTGCTCCAATTCAGCTCTTGTCTCCTGCAGCCTTTTCTCCTTTTCAGCAGCCTGAAATTCGTAGTTTATAGCATCCCTCTTAAGTACATCATTCTCTTTAATAAGCTCATCGACTCGCTCCCGCAAAGACTCATTCATTTTAACCACCAAAACCCATTTTTTGAACATGGTTTCATATGCCTCCTGGATTGTCTTCTCAGTTAGTTCTTCACCATGTTGGTACCGTCAGAATCTGAAAAATCTCTGTTTTCTTCTGGTTTTCCAGCATGTGTTGCAAATGATGTTGTAGACGATGTTACAACATGAGTTGTGACACGATCTATAACACTACAGTTTGGAACATCTTGGTAGACATTGAACGCAACATAGTTGTTCACATGATCATCATCTTCTTGATTGCCTTCAGAATCCTCATCACTCCATGTGACGTTGAGAGACTTCTTCCTCTTGTTGAGAGTGTTAACACACTCAGACTGAATGTGACCGTAACCGTCGCACTCCCGGCATTGAATTCCCCTATTCTTCTTCTTATCATTGGAGGAATTGTAGCTCCCTTATTTTTCTGAAAATTGTTGGAGTTGTTGAAAGTTGGAGTTTGGTTCTTCTCGTTGAACTTCTTCATCACCCTGTTCAAATTTTTAGTCAATCGAGCAAGAGACTCTGCTAAGTCTTCATCTTCTTCTTCAACATTATCTTCCACTTCGGCTTGGAAAGCAATCCTCTGAGAAATCTCATTCTCCTTCTTATTTTGACTCAGGTTCATTTCAAATGTCCTCAGTAATCCCATTAATTCATCAAGTCTCATAGTCTCAGTGTTTTTTGCCTCTTCAATAGCAGTGACTTTGTAGGCAAATCTCTGTGGTAACGATCTCAATGTCTTGCTTACAAGTTTTGGCTCAGGAATTTTTTCACCAAGAGCAAAGGATTCATTAGCTATATGACACCACCGTGAATTAAATTCAGAAATAGTTTCAGTTTCATGCATTCGAAGATTTTCAGACATGGTTGTGAGAATATTCAATTTGGATTGTCTGAAGGTGGTGGTTCCTTCATGCGCTACCTCCAAAATTTCCCATGCTTCTTTTGTCGATTCACATGTGGATATCATTTTGAACTGGTGAACATCCACTCCATTGAATATTGCATTGTGCGCACGTGAGTTGTAGTTGGCCAACCTGTCTTCATCAGTGCTCCATGACTCTTCAGGCTTGAGAATCTCCTTTCCTTCTGCATCCTTTGTTTCTGGATGCTTCCATCCGATTAGGATTGCACATCATGCTTTTTCATCTTGAGCCTTGATGAAAGCCTTCATCCGGGCCTTCCAATATGAATAATTCGAACCATCGAGCAGAGGGGGACATACAAGTGAACCTCATTCTTTTAGAAAATCCATTCCAAACATAACAAGGCAACTCTCCAAGATCTCACCGAACTTATGGTCTCTGATACCACTTGTTAGATCTGATGTTTCACCTGGTGTTCCAGATGATGTTGGAACACTGTTTGGAACACGGCTTGATTAATTAAGATCCGGATTAATTACATACAGTTACTCGTGTAGAAAAAAGTACAGAAATTAAAAGAACACATAATATGATATCGCAGTTCGGTGCACACACCTACATTTGCGGGGCCACGCCCAGACAATAAACAGTTCACTATGTTCCAAAAATTAAAGACACTGGACGGACTTATTCACTCAAGGACTCCTTCCTAGACAATGACGCTGCTGTGATGAATTTCCACAGTGATTGTTTAGCGTGCACCACACGACTTCTATTCACTTGGTAAACTCCCTCCGACTGGCAGAGCTTCCTCCCGAAAGCAATAAATTCCTCTCCCGAAGGATGATCTCAATAACTTATAAAAACTCACAGACATCTCTTTGAATATTTTCTCAATAATAAGCTCTTAAATTCGCAGACTTTTCCTCTGGAGATATTTTATTAAATCCATATACCATTTGCTCTGAAACAAAGCTTTTAAATAAAGTCAAGAGAATCTCATTCAAATCCACTCTTGAAAAGTTCTCTATTATCTCCATGATTCTCTCTCCTAGATTGACTCTAAAATATCTTCATGTTATCTTAATAATCTCCGATTCGAATTATGCAGCAAACTTCATGTTATCTCTTCTCTTCACCTTTTCAGCATTAATATCTTCACTTTGAATTTCAAAACCGATTTCAACATGCAGAATATAATCTTCTCTTAGCTAACTCCAACACGTAAAAAACATCCACATACATGTGCAATATATATATATATATATATATATATATCCCAAAGATAAACTTTGTTTGATCTCCACGTGCTATATCTCCCATTTATCTCCAAATTTACTTTTGTAGATAAAGCTCTCTTTATCTCTTTCTAGAATCACATTTAAATTCAAATACCCAATGCATTATCTTCCTTTGACCAATGCCGTATCTTTATCTCTCCAAATCTGATTCTGAATTTTCTTCTGCAATACGAAATCTTCTTGAACTTGTTTTTTGAATTTTTACAAGATTGCCAGTAAATTACCAACTAATAAAAATACTTAACAGTATTGAAAATCTATAATAAATACCACAAACAAGGACATAAAATATTAAAGGAAGAAGAGGTTGAAAAAAAACTTTAACCGGAAAAGGAGAAGACCAATCCAACAACCATGCGGAACTTGGGACCCATTATTAGAGGTGTCAATTCGTGTAACGTGTCGTGTTTGTGTCGTATTTTGATCGTTTATTTTTAAATTTGTAGTCAACCCAAACACGACCCGTGACATGAAATTTTTTAAAAATTGCCCACGACCACTTTGTGGGTTGGCACGACACGACACAAAAATGACTCGTGAACTTGAAATTGACACGAAAATTATATACTTTTATTTAGTTTTTTACATATTAGAAATAACTTAAAATTCATAACACAGTAAAATACAAAAATTAAGCAAATAATAATATAAGATTTTGAGTATAACTATCATGATATCACAAGTTCATAATAAAATAAAAAATATGTAATGAAAAATATATTTATTTTTTAGTTTTTTACGAGTCTCGTGTCGTGTTTAGGTTAGACGGGTCCAACCCGAAATTGACTCATATTTTTCGTGTCAATTTCTGGTTGACCAAATTTTGACCCGAACCCTATTTTTCTCAACCCTAACCCGCGAAATTCGTGTCGTTTTCGAGTCGTGTTGTCGTGTCGTGACCCATATTGCCGGCCATACCGCCCCTCAAGGAATATTTTTAATGAATATTTTTATAATTTGTGATTAGAGTTGTTTTCTGGCTGCCACCATATTTGACTAGTCATTAAAAAAAAAAAAAACTTGTAGTCTGTCTTCTTATTTTTTAAATATTCTAAATTCCGCCTTGAGTTTTGCTTATTATAGTTGTTAGCATATATAATATTAGTTAATATTACTGCCGTTTACTTGAAAATCTTTAAAAAGACCCCCCCTATCAAGATGCCCTTATTTTCAATAGCCGTGTACTCCATTCACTCTAATTTCAACATTCAACACCTTGAAGGGTTGGTGACTGCCACGGGTGTGGAAACCGGTGGGACTAACTATGATGGTATTACTACAACAATAAAGGTCATTTGCGACGACATTATTTGCGACGACATTTGTTGTTGTAAATATTTCATTATTGTGACGACATGTCGTCGCAATTAACTCCCGTTAAATAAAATAAGCATGTCGTCGCTAATAACTTCAATGTCGTCGCAAATAGTTTAGGCATGCAATTTCCAATAGCGCTGATTTTTGCCGCCAAAGGGAATCCATTTTTTGCGACGACAAGCTTTTTATTTGCGACGACAGTTGTTGTCGCAAATAATATCACTCTATTTGTGACGATATTTTCTCTTTGTCGTCGCAAATAAGCTATACACATTTGACCAAGAATACACGCGGTGGAATGATTATTTGCGATGACATATTGTCGTCGCAAATAATTTCAGATGTTAGGTATTTGCGATGACAATGTCGTCGCAAATAAGTCTGATCTATTATACCCTAACTTCTTCCTCTTCATTTTCCCCCGATTTCAGTCTCTCTCTCTCTAACTCTCTCTGCCTCTTCTTCTCCTCACTGCCGCCGCCGCCATCCGCCACCCCCGCCCCCTCCGTTCTCTCTCTCCCCTTATCTCTCTTCCCTTATTTCTCTCACTCTTCCCTTTTCTCTCTCTCTCTTTCGATCCCCTCCTTCTTGTTCCCATCTCTGGCCACCCGTCCCACTGCCCTGCTCCCGCCGGCCTGCCCCTGCCGGCCCTCCCCCGCCCCTGCTTCTTCTCATTTGAGGTTAGTTTTTTTATTTTTTTTTCTTTTTGTAAATTTTGTTTTTATTGTTACTTGCATTGATTCGAAGAATGTTAGGATTTTTGTTAGAGATTGTTGTTACTTGCCAAGTAAATGGAAGAAGGAAATAGAAAATAGAAAATGTTATGGATTTTTGTGCAAGTTTAGTCGTTTTATATGGTTCTGAGAATTTAATTAATCAAGAATTGTGTCTATATGTTACTCTAGATGTTAATAAAATGTTAATTTTGGTGTTTGAAAATTATGTTCGATGTTTTGTTTTGATGTAGGCGTTTGATTTTTTGCCTCCGTCACTGTTTGCACGGTTCCTCTAACGTAATCCTGCTATTTTCAGCCCCCGTTTAGTGGGTTTGAACTTTGGTAAGTTTTTTATATTTATTTAGTTTAAAATTGTTGTAGTTTTTGGTTGTATGAATTCAAGATTATGATGAGAATATTTGAATTATGATTTTCTTATATTGTTGAAATTTAGTATATGTTTATGATTCTTAGTCTGGGTGGCACATCTTGCAGCTATGGTGTGCCGAAATCTTTTAAAGTTATTTTTTTGCAGGTTTTGATTTTTAGATCATATGAAAAATAAGTCATTATGCTGCTGAAATTTAGTTAGGATTTAAGAATTTTAATAAGTTCATTAAGAAACTTTAATTAATAAAATTTAATTATCTTAATAAAGACTAGAATTAAAATTAATTAAACACATTAATAAATTGTTATGTCTGTTGTTGTTTATAGTTCAAATGCCGATTGACAAAAGTTGGACTTATTTGAGGAACTGATTGTCGGATGAATATTGGAATAGGTTATCTGCTTTTATTGACGTAGCCAAAAATTATGCAACTTCAATTGGACATATTAGTTGCCTTTGTGTGAAATGTAGAAACTATGAAATGCATCTAGTAGAAACTATGAGAGCGCATATACATCGATTGGTTTTGATCCATTGTAAAGTACATGGATTCACCATGGTGAAGTAGAAGCGGTTTCAGGTGTCGAACCAATAGTTAATCAACCAGTAGATGAGATGTTTGCAGTCTTAAAAGACGTTGCTGGGATTAATGATGACAATGAAATGTTGGATGAGACGCATGTGGATCTAGAAGATGCACAGTACGCTGAATTTAAGGATCTACTTTCTGAGCTCCAGGTGGGATTGTATCCGCGCTGCACTAAGTTTTCGTCTTTAAATTTCTTAGTGAAATTGATGCATTTAAAAGTGTTACACAAGTGGCCTAATGAGTGTATGGATGCTTTGTTAAATCTATTGAAAGATACATTCCCGGATGTGAAGTTACCTTCTTCTCATTATGAGTCGAAGAGCCTCATGAGTAAACTTGGACTGGGTTACGAAATAATTCATGTCTGCAAGTACGATTATGCTTTGTTTTGGAAGGAGAACACTGATCTACAAACATGTCCCGTATGTAAAACATCTCGTTGGAAGAAAAAAAAGACAAAGGGTACTAAACAAGTGCTGTGGAAAGTACTACGTTATTTCCCGTTAACAGATCGGTTGAAGCGTCTGTACGGTTCTCATCACACAGCTAAAGATTGTTGGGAATGGTGTCCTAAAAGCATAAGATGTAATAGGATATTATTATTTATTTAATAAAAGAGTTTATTCATCATTTTATGTGCATATATTTATGAATATTTTATGAATATCAAAATGAAAATTCCGTGATTGTTTATGTAACCTTAAACATTGTATATAAGTGTTATATATGAGAGGATAATGTTTAAGGATAATAATAAAAAACGTTGTTCATAATGAATTTTGATTAAAGTTCAGAATCTTTAATTAAAACATTATTAATACATGTCATTCCCATTTAGAATGGAACGGTGCTATCCGCACTATTAATATAGTGAGATATTGAATGAGTATATTTCGTATAATGAGATTATGTGGAACAGGGAAACAGACACAATATGAATTTCTAATAATTTCTGTTAAGTATATAAATTCTAATTGAGTCTACCGATGGTCATATATAGAATGATCTTAATCCTGAGTTCTTAACAAACTCCTATTTATGGATTTGTGTCTTTTGATTTACTCGGTACGGATTCTGAGACCCTGAATCTTATTCCTTGTATTTTGGAGACATGATGAAGTAGGTAGCCGAGAATGTTATTATACGAGGTGGACTTTATTCCTTCTTGAGAAAGAAGTAGATAAATAATTCTCTTGAGTGTTGATTCGGTACTTGGATTAGTAAGAGCGCTCTGGTTCATGAATGTGTTTTATGAATCACTATCTATTAGAGAATCAATGGTACTCAAGGATGAAGATATAATTAGAGAGGTTAACAGATTCTATTTGGCTCTAATTATGAATTATTTATGAAAAATTGATCTATATGCAATGACTATATAAATGGATACTTCAACATTTAGAAGTAATTAATGTCTATAATTTCGAGAGTTCAATTCCAAGTTTATAGTGGAGTAACTATTAGAATTAATAGAATTAATTAATTAATTAATCAATTAAAGTGTTTAATTAATTATTAATTTTATTAGAGCTCGGGATTATAGATCCATTAGTTCCCGCGTCGTCCTTGTAATTCTACCAGACACAAAGGACAAAATGGGAATTTTAGAATTATGAAATTCTAAAATTAAATACTCAAAAATAATTAATTATTATTTAATAATGTGATTATTTAAATTTGAATTTGAATCATGAACATAATTTAAATTTATCCTTTTAAACTTATTTGATAAGTTGTTCAATTTAGAATTCAAATTAATTTAAGTTTGACTTAAATTTGAATTTAAATTTGAATTAAAATTAGACTACAAGATAAATGATGATTTTCTCTTTCTTCCCTATCTGCAATTGGCGCCACACATAGGGACAGAAAACCCTAGGGTTGGCCGGCCATAAGGAGATAAGAGAGGAGAATTTTTTGTTCGAAATTCAAATAGGAGATAGAGATTTGATTCCTTCTAGAAGTTTGACTTCTATTCTATAAATAAGATATGATAAAAAATTACGCGTGACAATTTTTTTGACCTAACTTTTTTGGGGGCTGGCCAAAATTCCCAAGAGAGAGAGAAGGAAAAATTTTTCTGCCAAAAATTCCACATCGTGCATGCGTTGGTGTTTGTGGAAATTTGAGTGTTTGTTACAATCTGATTTTGTCTCGAGTGTGGCCACACACACGTCTACGTAGATTCAAGGAATTGACGTGGAATACTTTGGTTTTCTAAACATAAGGCTTTGGAGCAAGGATCGTTCGAGGTCGAAGAACTTAAGTTATCAACTGAGTCGGCCTCTAGGTGTTTTTCCTAATTGAGTTCTGAATATATAAATTAATATGATTAATTTATTCATGCATAAATTAATATAATCTATAGAGTATCTGAAAAGTTTTGTGAAAATTTTTGTTATACTTGATCCGCCCTCCCTCACGCTTCCCCATCCGAATTCGATTTGGTAACCAACAATTGGTATCAGAGCGGTCTATAGATGATATTAATTTATGCTTTGATCATTTGATAATCAAAATTAATATATTAAATATGTGATATTTAATTATGTATGTATGTGATGGGTAGGCACTTGCATTTATGGATGTTTATATTTAATTCATGTTGATGAATGTATGGATGGTGGATTTGGTCGTTAATCATATGGTTCCATGGATCGGGTATATTCATTCATTATAAATAATTTGTAATTAAATTCGGGATTAGAATTTTTGTAATTCTAGGATTTGGGTAGAATTAGGGTTTTGATTTTGAATCAAAAAGAGGCATGGAAGATCAAGTTTGAAGCTTTGAAGATGCCTAGAAACAACCCTAAATATGCCCAGAAAATTCTCAGGAATCGCCCAAAAAGCAAGGTCAGCGCACGCCCCAGCGCACTCCAGCGCGTGCGGACAGTCCGCGCGGGTGCGCGGCTAGTGCGCGGACAGTCCTCGCGGGCACGCGGCCAGTGTGCCCCCCATCACAGGGCCAGCGTGTCGCCAGCGCGCGATCAGACCGCGAGCGGACATCCCGCGAGCGCGTACCCAGGCATGCGGCTGGCAGCCCAGATCCGGTAATTGGACCCCGAACGGGCCCGAGGGTTTCCAAAACCCTCGTAATGCTGCCGATGGACCCAAAAGAGTTTCAAACCCCAAAGAAGGTGAAATCTGACCCGAAAACAAAGAATGAAGCCGAAGAATAAAGAATTCAAGAATCGAAGACCCGTTGATGTAACAGAAGAATATAATTATTGTAATTATTTATTTATTCGATTTGGTTGTAATTATTTATTTTTCCGTGGGACCCGGTCAAATCCATCTCAATAGCCGATTGCATATATTTATATTTTATGTTGATAATTATATATGATATGTCCATGCATATAACATGTCATATAGATATATTGTGCCTACTCATATGTTTTATAACATGCCATGCATACACGCGCATTTATTATTATTTATTTTATTTATTATAAAAGTGTTTTAGAAAAATAAAATAAAATAAGAACCATGCGCTAAAATCGATTTAATGTGATTAAATTGATTTACGTTGCAAAATTGATTTGCAAAATAATGTTACATGTGAAATTGAATTTAAGAGTTAAATTTTGGAATTTCACATATCCAAAAAATAAATTGTTTATTTTTCAATTTAAGAACCATGAGATGTTTTTCAAACAAAATACATATTTACAAAATAATGAGTGGGAGAGGGTTGTATGACAATACAACCCACTGGTCTCCATCGTTAGTTCAACACCGTGAGATTCGAAAAGGGCTTCGCGGCGGCACCGATTCCGCACTCTCTATGGAAAGTGTTCTTTCGGATCAATAACAAGGTTGACTTCCTAGCAATAGGATTCAAGGATGTATTTCCGGTTTGACCTACCCTACGGTGGCACTCCGGAGTTAAGTCTGTAGAATCTGAAACGATGGATTACACTCATAAAAATATAATCAAATTGTTGATCATATTTTTGACCAAAATTAACGGTAATTAATAAATTTGAAAATATGAGATATTTTGATTATATTTATTAATTGAGAAGGTCTCGGTTCAATTTGTGATATTTTGCCCTACCCTACGGCGGCGCTATATTCGTGGTAAATTGGATTATCGTTGGCACCTAAAATTAAAACAAGATTTATGTATTTTTCATGTGCATCATGCATCATATTTAATTGTGCTTAAATTCACATGCTTTTGATATTCATGCACATAAAATGATTAGATGAATATTCTACTTATTTCCAGCAACATGTCGAGTCCTATAATCACACTACTTTCTACTGAAAAACTAGATGGTGATAACTACGCTAAGTGAAAAAGTAACATGAACATACTATTGGTCTGCGAAGACTACAAATTTGTCCTAGTAGAGGAATGTCCTCAAGAACCCGCGGCTAATGCATCCAAAATCGTAAGGGAGCCTTATGATCGCTGGATTAAGGCCAACAACAAAGCAAAGTGCTTTATGTTGGCCAGCATGAGCGATGTGCTTCACAAGAAGCATGAGGAGATGGAGACTGCTTATGAGATAATGGAGTCTTTAGAAGCCATGTTCGGCGCTCCATTAGAGAAGGCTCATTTGGATGCTATAAAGGCTTTCATGAATGACAAGATGAAGAAAGGCTCTTCGGTCAAGGCACATGTTTTGAACATGATTGATCACTTCCATGATGTGGAGCTCAATGGTGCCAAGATCGATGAAGCCACCAAAGTTGGCATCATCTTGGAAAGCCTATCCCCTGACTTTCATGAGTTCGTGAACAACTTTGTTATGAACAAGAAAAAGTCCAACCTCACTGAACTCTTGAATGACCTGCAAAATTTTGAATCCACCAACAAGAGAAGAGGAGGAGAAGCAAATGTTGTTGTTGCAGGAGGCTCTGGTAAAAACAAAAGAAAGGAGCGGAACCAAGGGAAAGGGAAGAAAGGAAAGAACAAGAAACCTAGGAAGACTAAGGGCCCCATCCAGAAACGCAAGGGAAAATGTTTCCACTGCAATGGCGAAGGGCACTGGAAGAGAAACTGTAATAAGTACCTCGAGGAGCTGAAAAAGAAAAAGGAAGAAGGTAAATCAGATTTACTAGTCCTTGAAATATGTTTAGTAAATGGTGATACCTCGGCCTGGATAATTGATTCGGGAGCAACTAATCATGTTTGTTTTTCTTTGCAGAGTCTTAGTTCTTACCCCGAGTTAGCCGATGGGGACTACACAATGAAAGTGGGCAATGGTGCAAGAGTTTTGGCAAAAGCAGTGGGAGAAGTTAGACTTCATTTTAGGGAAAATAAATTTTTAGTTTTGAACAATGTTTATTTTATTCCAGACATTCGTAGAAATTTGATTTCTGTAGCTAAGTTATTCGAACAATTATTTAAAGTTTATTTTGATAATGAATTTGTTCATATTTCTCGAAATGGTTTAAATATTTGTTCTAGACGTCTGGATGATGGTTTATATTGTATAAAACAAATACCTAACTCATTGCTTAATACTGAAATGTTCAGAGTTGCCGAACCTAAGAATAAAAAGCAAAAGATTTCTCAGGAAAATAACACATATCTGTGCTATCTTAGACTTGGTCATATTAACCTAAATATGATTAAAAGACTGGTAAAGGATGGTCTTTTGTGTGAGCTAACTGCAGGCGAGCTTCCGGTCTGTGAATCTTGTCTGGAAGGTAAAATGACCAAGAGGCCTTTTACAACGAAAGGAAAAAGAGCTACAGAACCCCTTCACCTGATACATTCAGATGTATGTGGACCGTTAAACGTTTAAGCTAGAGGAGGTTACGAATATTATGTCACCTTCATTGACGATTATTCGAGATATGGTTATGTTTATCTAATGCAACAGAAATCTGAAACTTTTGGAAAGTTTAGAGAATTCTGAGTAGAAGTTGAAAAATAATTAGGTAAACCGATCAAGACACTTCGATCAGATTAAGGGGGTGAGTACCTGGACCAAGAGTTCTAGGATTTCTTGATTGAAGAAGGTGTAGTATCCCAATTGACTGCACCCGGTACACCACAACAGAATGGTGTAGCCGAAAGGAGAAATCAGACTTTGCTCGACATAATAAGATCAATGATGAGTTATTCTTCACTGCCTACTTCATTTTAGGGTTATGCCCTAAAAACTGCTATGTATATTCTAAATCTAGTTCCATCTAAGTCTGTACCTAAGACACCCCTAGAGTTGTGGAATGGTCAAAAACCTAGTTTAAGACACATTCACATATGGTGTGACCAGCACACGTGCTGAGGCAAAAGACCGGGAAGTTGGAACCAAGGTCAGAAGTATGCATCTTCATGAGATACCCCCAAGGGACAAGAGGATGACTGTTTTATAGTCAAGCAGATCAAAAGGTGTTTGTATCGACAAATGCCACTTTTCTGGAGCATGACTATATGATAGATTTTATGCGCAGAAGTAAAATAGTTTTGGAAGAGTTACTTTCCGATGAGATCAGACCACAGTCGGCAAGAGTTGTCGGACCACTCAGAGAAAAGACCACAGTTCCTGATCAGACTCCTATGGCACCTCGTCATAGTGGGAGGGTAAGCAGGTTACCCGACCGATATACTGGGGAAGCCCAAATCGTCACTGCTGATGACGGTAAGGAGGATCCATCGACCTTTAAGGATGCGATGGATGATTCTGATAAGGAAGAATGGCAAGCAGCTATGAAACTCGAGATGGAGTCTATGCACTCTAACTCAGTCTGGTAACTTGTAGATCTACCCGAAGGGATAAAACTCATTGGATGTAAGTAGATCTTCAAGAGAAAGAGAGGAGCGGATGGAAAAGTAGAGACTAATAAAGCAAGGCTAGTGGCTAAGGGTTATACCAAAAAGGAGGTTGTTGACTATGAGGAAACTTTCTCACCAGTAGTTATGCTTAAGTCCATCCGGATACTCTTGGCCATTGCAGCATATTTTGACTATGATATATAACATATGGATGTCAAGACAACTTTTTTGAATGGCTATCTTGAGGAAACCATCTATATGGATCAGCCAGAAGGTTACATAGAGGAAGGCCAAGATCAGAAAGTCTGTAAGCTATAGAGGTCCATTTATGGATTGAAGCAGGCTTCTAGGTCATGGAACATAAGGTTTGATGAGGCTATAAAGTCTTATGGATTTGATCAAAACATTGATGAACCATGCGTCTACAAGTACAAGAAAAAAAAGAAAGTGGTCTTCTTAGTTCTTTACGTCGATGACATCCTACTCATTGGGGATGATGTGGGATTGATGACAGATGTAAAGGAGTGGTTAGCCAACCAATTCCAAATGAAAGATTTGCGAGAGGCAAGCTATGTTCTTGGGATTAAGATTATTCGAGATCGCAAGAAAAAGATTTTGGCGTTATCACAGGCATTTTATATAGACAAAGTGTTGTCTAGGTACTCGATGCAGAACTCCAAGAAGGGGAATTTTCCTTCTTGGCATGGTATTCATCTTACTAAGGAACAATGTCCAAAGACTCCACAACAGGAAGAAGATATGAGACGGTATCCCTATGCTTCGGCCGTGGGAAGCCTTATGTATGCCATGTTGTGTACAAGACCAGATATCTGCTATGCAGAGGGAGTAGTCAATCGCTACCAGTCTAACCCAGGATTAGATCATTGGGTTACAGTAAAGTGTATTCTCAAGTATCTTAGGAGAACGAGAAACTATATGTTGGTGTATTCTGGAGAATATATGTCTCTCACCGGATACACGGATTCTGATTTCCAATCGGATAGAGATAGTCAACGGTCGACATCTGGATCTGTGTTCACTCTTAATGAAGGAGTCGTGGTATGGAGAAGTGTAAAGTAAAAGTGTGTTGCTGACTTTACTATGGAAGCTGAATATGTTGTAGCTTGTGAAGCCGCAAAGGAAGCTACATGGCTCAGGAAGTTCTTAACTGATATGGAAGTTGTTCCAGATATGGATAAGCCAATTAATCTCTACTGCGACAACAATGGAGCGGTGGCTAATTCAAAGGAACCTAGAAGCCATAAGAGTGCGAAACATATAGAAAGGAAATATCACCTGATCAGAGACATTGTGGATAGAGGCGATGTAGCAGTTCTGAAGATCGCGTCAGAGAACAACCTTGCTGACCCGTTCACCAAGACATTGCCATTGAATGTATTTGATCGGTACTTAGATGGATTTGGGATTAGAGACATGACACACCTGCTTTAGGACAAGTGGGAGATTGTTGGGAATGGTGTCCTAGAAGCATGAGATGTAATATGATATTTATTATTTATTTAATAAAATAGTTTATTCATCATTTTATGTGCATATATTTATGAATACTTTATGAATATCAAAATGAAACTTCCGTGATTGTTTATGTAACCTTAAACATTGTATAAAAGTGTTATATACGAGAGGATAATGTTTAAGGATAATAATAAAAAAGTTGTTCATAATGAATTTTAATTAAAGTTCAGAATCTTTAATTAAAACATTATTAATACATGTCATTCCCATTTAGAATGGAACGGTGCTATCTGCACTGTTAATATGGTGAGATATTGAATAAGTGTATTTCGTATAATGAGGTTGTGTAGAACAGGGACACAGACACAATATGAATTTCTAATAATTCCGTTAAGTATAGAAATTCTAATTGAGTCTACCGATGGTCATATATAGGATGATCTTAATCCTGAGTTCTTAACAAACTCCTATTTATGGATTTAT